>NC_034183.2:40190068-40490068 GCF_002021735.2 Oncorhynchus kisutch
TGAGGCGCAGAGTAGGTGAACGGATGATCTCTGCATGTGTGGTTCCCATCATGGAGCACGGAGGAGGATGTGTGATGGTGTGTGGGTGCTTTGCTGGTGACACTGTCAGTGATTTACTTAGAATTCAAGGCACACTTAACCAGCATGGCGACCGCAGCATTCTGTAGCGATACACCATTCCATCTGGTTTGCGCTTAGTGGGACTATCATTTGATTTTCAACAGGACAATGACCCAACACACCTCCAGGCTGTGTAAGGGCTATTTGACCAAGAAGGAGAGTGATGGAGTGCTGCATTAGATGACCTGAACTCCACAATCACCTGACCTCAGCCCAATTGAGATGGGTGGCGCTCAATTGGCCCAGGACCTTCCGGGTTTGGCCGGGTTAGGCCGTCATTGTAAAAAATAATTTGTTCTTAACTGACTTGCCTAGTTAAATAAAGGTTAAATAAATCAAATAAAAAGATGATTTGGGATGAGTCGGACCCCAGAGTGAAGGAAAATAAGCCAACAAGTGCTCAGCATATATGGAAACTCCTTCAAGACTGTTGGAAACGCTTCTCAGGTGAAGCTGGTGGAGAGAATGCAAAGCGTGTGCAAAGGTATCATCAAGGCAAAGAGTGGCTACTTTGAAGAATCTAAAATCTAAAATCTATTTTGATTTGCTTAACACTTTTTTGGTTACTGCATGATTCCATATTTCATAGTTTTGATGATTATTCTACCATGTAGAAAATAGTAAAAATAAAGAAAAACCCTTGAATGAGTAGGTATGTCCAAACGTATGACTGGTACAGTACTGTTTATATTTTTTATTTATTTTTATTTATTTTACCTTTATTTAACCAGGTAGGCAAGTTGAGAACAAGTTCTCATTTACAATTGCGACCTGGCCAAGATAAAGCAAAGCAGTTCGACAGATAAAACGACACAGAGTTACACATGGAGTAAAAACAAACATACAGTCAATAATGCAGTATAAACAAGTCTATATACAATGTGAGCAAATGAGGTGAGAAGGGAGGTAAAGGCAAAAAAAGGCCATGATGGCAAAGTAAATACAATATAGCAAGTAAAATATATATAAAAGGAATAATAATATACTATATACAGTTGAAGTCAGATGTTTACATATACATTGGCCAAATACATTTAAACTACATTTTTCACAATTCCTGACACTAATCCAAGTATAAATTCCCTGTCTTAGGTCAGTTAGGATCACCACTTTCTTTTAAGAATGTGAAATGTCAGAATAATAGTAGAGAGAATGATTTATTTCAGCTTTTATTTCTTTCATCACATTCCCAGTGGGTCAGAAGTTTACATATACTCAATTAGTATTTGGTAGCATTGCCTTTAAATTGTTTAACTTTGGTCACACGGTTCGGGTAGCTTTCCACAAGCTTCCCACAATAAGTTGGTTGAATTTTGGCCCATTCCTCCTGACAGAGCTGGTGTAACTGAGTCAGGTTTGTAGGCCTCCTTGCCCGCACACGCTTTTTCAGTTCTGCCCACAAATGTTCTATAGGATTGAGGTCAGGGCTTTGTGATGGCCACTCCAATACCTTGACTTGGTTGTCCTTAACCTCTAGCGTTGAGCAATCCCGTATCCGGGAGCGTAATCATAGCCTCAAGCTCATTAGCATAACGCAACGTTAACTATTCATGAAAATTGCAAATGAAATGAAATAAATATATTGGCCCACAAGCTTAGCTTTTTGTTAACAACACTGTCCTCTCAGATTTTCAAAATATGCTTTCAACCATAGCTACACAGGGCATTTGTGTAAGAGTATTGATAGCTAGCATAGCATTAAGCCTAGCATTCAGCAGGCAACATTTTCACAAAAACAAGAAAAACATTCAAATAAAATAATTTACCTTTGAAGAACTTCGGATGTTTTCAATGAGGAGACTCTCAGGTAGATAGCAAATGTTCAGTTTTTCCCAAAAGATTATTTGTGTAGGAGAAATCGCTCTGTTTTGTTCATCACGTTTGGCTAAGAAAAACCCCCCGAAAATTCAGTCATTACAACGCCAAACCTTTTTGCAAATGAACTCCATAATATCGACAGAAACATGGCAAACGTTGTTTAGAATCAATCCTCAAGGTGTTTTTCACCTATCTATTCGATGATAAATCATTCGTGGCAGTTTGGTCTCTCCTCTGAACCAAATGGAAAAATGCACGCAGCTGGAGATTACGCAATAATTTCGACGGAGGACACCAAGCGGGCTCCTGGTAAATGTAGTCTCTTATGGTCAATCTTCCAATGATATGCCTACAAATACGTCACAATGCTGCAGACAACTTGAGGAAATGACAGAAAGTGTAGGCTCATTCCTTGCGCATTCACAGCCATATAAGGAGACATTGGAACACAGCGCATTCAAAATCTGGGGCACTTCCTGTATGACATTTCATCTTGGTTTCGCCTGTAGCATTAGTTCTGTGGCACTCACAGACAATATCTTTGCAGTTTTGGAAACGTCAGAGTGTTTTCTTTCCAAAGCTGTCAATTATATGCATAGTCGAGCATCTTTTCGTGACAAAATATCTTGTTTAAAACGGGAACGTTTTTTTATCCAAAAATTAAAAGAGCGCCCCCTATATCGAAGAAGTTACGCCATTTTGACACAACTTTGGAGGTATGCTTGAAGGCATTGTCCATTTGGAAGACCCATTTGCGAACAAGCTTTAACTTCCTGACTGATGTCTTGAGATGTTGCTTCAATATATACAGATAAGTTTCCTTCTGCATGTAGCCATCTATTTTGTCAAGTGCACCAGTCCCTCCTGCAGCAAAGCACCCCACAACATGATGCTGCCACCCCTGTGCTTCACGGTTGGGGTGGTGTTCTTCGGCTTGCAAGCGACCCCCTTTTTCCTCCAAACATAACGATGGTCATTATGGCCAAACAGTTCTATTTTGTTTCATCAGACCAGAGGACATCGTACACATCGTACACAAAAAGTACGATCTTTGTCCCCATGTGCAGTTGCAAACCGTAGTCTGGCTTTTTTTATGGCGGTTTTGGAGCAGTGGCTTCTTCCTTGCTGAGCGGCCTTTCAGGTTATGTCGGTACAGGATTAGTTTTACTGTGGCTATAGATACTTTTGTGCCTGTTCCCTCCAGCATTTTTACAAGGTCCTTTGCTGTTGTTCTGGGATTGATTTGCACTTTTCGCACCAAAGTACGTTCATCTCTAGGCGGTATGACGGCTGCGTGGTCCCATGGGGTTTATACTTGCGTACTATTGTTTGTACAGATGAACGTGGTACCTTCAGGCATTTGGAAATTGCTCCCAAGGATGAACCAGACTTGTGGAGGTCTACAATTATTTTTCTGAGGTCTTGGCTGATTTCTTTTGATTTTCCCACAATGGCAAGCAAAGAGGCACTGAGTTTGAAGGTAAGCCTTGAAATACATCTACAGGTACACCTCCAATTGACTCAAATGATGTCAATTAGCCTATCAGAAGCTTCTAAAGCCATGACATCATTTTCTAATATTTTCCAAGCTGTTTAAAGGCACAGTCAACTTAGTGTATGTAAACTTCTGACCCACTGGAATTGTGATACAGTGAATTATATGTGAAATAATCTGTCAGTAAACAATTGTTGGAAAAATTACCTATCCGACCTAGAAAAACTATAGTTTGTTAACAAGAAATTTGAGGAGTGGTTGAAAAACGAGTTTTAATGACTCCAACCTAAGTGTATGTAAACTTCCGACTTCAACTGTACATGTATATATATATATATATATATATATATATATATATATATATATATATATATATATATATATATATATACAGTGCCTTGCGAAAGTATTCGGCCCCCTTGAACTTTGTGACCTTTTGCCACATTTCAGGCTTCGAACATAAAGATATAAAACTGTATTTTTTTGGTGAAGAATCAACAACAGGTGGGACACAATCATGAAGTGGAACGACATTTATTGGATATTTCAAACTTTTTTAACATATCAAAAACTGAAAAATTGGGCGTGCAAAATTATTCAGCCCCTTTACTTTCAGTGCAGCAAACTCTCTCCAGAAGTTCAGTGAGGATCTCTGAAGGATCCAATGTTGACCTAAATGACTAATGATGATAAATACAATCCACCTGTGTGTAATCAAGTCTCCGTATAAATGCACCTGCACTGTGATAGTCTCAGAGGTCCGTTAAAAGCGCAGAGAGCATCATGAAGAACAAGGAACACACCTGGCAGGTCCGAGATACTGTTGTGAAGAAGTTTAAAGCCGGATTTGGATACAAAAAGATTTCCCAAGCTTTAAACATCCCAAGGAGCACTGTGCAAGCGATAATATTGAAATGGAAGGAGTATCAGACCACTGAAAATCTACCAAGACCTGGCCGTCCCTCTAAACTTTCAGCTCATACAAGGAGAAGACTGATCAGAGATGCAGCCAAGAGGCCCATGATCACTCTGTATGAACTGCAGAGATCTACAGCTGAGGTGGGAGACTCTGTCCATAGGACAACAATCAGTTGTAATATTGCACAAATCTGGCCTTTATGGAAGAGTGGCAAGAAGAAAGCCATTTCTTAAAGATATCCATAAAAAGTGTTGTTTAAAGTTTGCCACAAGCCACCTGGGAAACACACCAAACATGTGGAAGAAGGTGCTCTGGTCAGATGAAACCAAAATTGAACTTTTTGGCAACAATGCAAAACGTTATGTTTGGCGTAAAAGCAACACAGCTCATCACCCTGAACACCATCCCCACTGTCAAACATGGTGGTGGTAGCATCATGGTTTGGGCCTGCTTTTCTTCAGCAGGGACAGGGAAGATGGTTAAAATTGATGGGAAGATGGATGGAGCCAAATACAGGACCATTCTGGAAGAAACCCTGATGGAGTCTGCAAAAGACCTGAGACTGGGACGGAGATTTGTCTTCCAACAAGACAATGATCCAAAACATAAAGCAAAATCTACAATGGAATGGTTCAAAAATAAACATATCCAGGTGTTAGAATGGCCAAGTCAAAGTCCAGACCTGAATCCAATCGAGAATCTGTGGAAAGAACTGAAAACTGCTGTTCACAAATGCTCTCCATCCAACCTCACTGAGCTCGAGCTGTTTTGCAAGGAGGAATGGGAAAAAATGTCAGTCTCTCGATGTGCAAAACTGATAGAGACATACCCCAAGCGACTTACAGCTGTAATCGTAGGCAAAAGGTGGCGCTACAAAGTATTAACTTAAGGGGGCTGAATAATTTTGCACGCCCAATTTTTCCGTTTTTGATTTGTTAAAAAAGTTTGAAATATCCAATAAATGTCGTTCCACTTCATGATTGTGTCCCACTTGTTGTTGATTCTTCACAAACAAATACAGTTTTATATCTTTATGTTTGAAGCCTGAAATGTGGCAAAAGGTCGCAAAGTTCAAGGGGGCTGAATACTTTCGCAAGGCACTGTATAGATACTATTGAAAATATATGTACTTACTGTGAAACAACTGATATCATCATGTATACATTATGCATTTCTGTGACCTTTATGTTCTCTATCATGAAGGTAGATTTTTACCCCTTCCTCCTCAGCAGACTCCCCTACAAGCCAGTCCTACCTGCCCTCCCCTCCACTACCCCTCTCCCTGCCCGCGGTGGTGTCAGTGAGAACATTAACCCGGAAACAAAAGGTCATGTCTGGTCATGACACTAATGAACTGTGACAGCAATACAGAGCATTCCCCGCCAACACAGACCGACACATAGAGCCCAGAATTGGATTAGTGATTAACCACCCTGTTGTCCCAGATTGAGTCTAACGGCCGTGGAGACTGGAGTCACAAAGCTGCACTGTCCCTGTCCAGTCCCAGCCTGCAGGTTGAGATCCCTGCTGGAGGAGGATACCCTAGGAGGAGGTGGGAGAGGTGAGGAGGGGAGAGGAGGGAGGAGGGTTAGAAGGGTGTCCCCAGGGCTCCTAGCAGTTGTCACGTCTGGAGGCCCCACTGTGCAGTGAAATGAGAAGGGTTCCGTGCACCTGAGCTAAGCCCAGGAGAAGCCTGAGGCGGTGGGGGAGCGTGGGTACGAGAGGAGCCTGGGGCGGTGGGGGAGCGTGGGTACGAGAGGAGCCTGGCTCCCCTGCTGTCCTCCATCTCTCCCCCGGCTACCCCATCCTCCATGCTCCTCTAACATATATCTCGCTGGGAGACAAGAGCGCCAGTGCGAATCAAACCCACCACCTATAAATTATCACTTTCATTCCCTCTTTAACTCTCTCTCTCTCGTCCCTTTCTCCGTCCACCCTCCCCTCATTCTATCCCTTCCTCCACTCTTTCCTTCCCCTCCCTATACTTCCCCTCAACCTGTGGGTTCCCATTGCAATTTAAACTACCCTGTCAGAGGGGAAGTTGCAATGTGGCTAACTTGCCATTGTAACGGATAGCTTGACAAATGCAGGAGGGTGGCAGAACTTCGTGGTCCTGACTACCTCCCGACCTACCGCCCTCCAGCCCACGGAGATGAGAGGAGAGAAAAGAGAGCGGGAGAGGAGAGAAGAGAAGAGGAGAGGGGTAGTGAGTGACTTTCAGCAGGATAATGAGCGTTTGAACGATGGCTGAAATGTTGCCGTCAACCTGCCCTTCTGCTCGGTGGTAATTAGGTAATTAGTAAAGTCCTAATTATGGGATCAAGGTGCAGGGAAACAATTAGCAGAAAGTATTGCCACATAAAACGGAAATTTACGTTCTGCCACAGCATGTTTAATTCCTGGACGTCGTGTGTGATCTGCTGTCCTTCCTAAATAACCACATAAAAAATGACATTTCCCTTGCCTTTTACCTCCTGAGTGAAAAAGTTCATTTTAATGGGCCGGCTATACAAACTGAATATGAATGAGGAATTAGAAATGTTGAAATGATACTGTGCATTTCTGTTCTGAATCCATTATCATGTAATTCTGTATGTCTGTATGTATAATAAAGTTAGCCTTTATGCAGGGCAATCCTGGGTCTACACTGTGCAAATAGATGTATTGCTAAGTAGCCTCGTCAGCTCCGTAAGTGATAGCAATTAAATAGTGTTGTAGCACCCCCCCCCCCCCCCCTCCCCCCTGACACACCAACCGTGGCTGTGGTAGCATTTGGTTAAAGAGAGAGAAAAAGAGAGAGATGAAAGAAAACAAGAAAGTTACACAATCCTCTTAACGATACACCCCAACCTAAACATAAAAAGAGATGAAGAAAGAGGCTGAAGGAGAGACAATTGAGCTTAACAGCCTGATTCTTAACTATTATTTATCTGTTATAGTGGGGAATGGAGGGAGCCGGGCGCTGTGCTGTGCAGCGAGGAGTCGGGGCAGAGCGGCAGATAGAGAGTAGAGGATTAGAGAAGATTTGTGGGCTTTACAAGGCCCTGTCCTCCCATCCGCATCGCCCGGGCTCCCAGGGGCTCCACAGCCAGCGCTGGCTCAGCTTGTCTGATCATTTATCCATAATTAGAAAATTAATATTTTAGATGGCGCTATGATGAACCCATTATGGTGATGGGTCCCGATATCAATTATAACTTCAATTTCAATTTCACTTACAGCCGCCCGCCCGCCCTCCCGCAGCAAATGGCTCCGGGTGGCTCGTAGCGGGCTGGTGTGATAGTGATGGGGTCTGTACTACTGGAGCATGACGAATACAGATCACTGCACATTAGGATGAGCAATTATTTGAACATGTATAAAAACTATTTACAAGCAATGTAATTGACCGGGGTCAGGGGGAGATGCGGAAAAATGGACAGGTTGACACATGCCACCCCCCTTACCAACAGAAAGGATTTATTCATTTCTGCGGCTATAATTGAATTTTTGAAAGGGTTCCTCGTTAAAAGCTCATCGTAGGGGCTCATCTTTAAGGATGACCTTCCATAATTCTACCGCCAGAGGTACCCCCCCCCCCCTCCAACTCCCTCCGATCCCCACCCAACCGACACACAGATCGCCTCCACTAAGGGGGGGGGGGGGGGGGGGTATGACGGGACAAGACATGTCTGCAGTAAAAGCAAGCTGAAGGGGAATTTCAGACAGGAGGTTGAAAAGCCACCTGTGTTGCCCATAGCAGGATGTGAACCTAGCCTTGACTTGGAAAGGAAGAGTTCCTATAGCTGGTCCTCTCTTCAAAAATAGGACAACAACATTTCCAAAGCCATTGGAGACAATGATGAAAATGCATCCCGCTCTTTTATTTTGGGCCCAATGTCGCAAAATAATATTGTCTATTTTCCCTACAGCATAGTCTCCGCTATAATTACTGCATTCAAATCAATAACATATTTGTATTGTAATAACTATTTGATGACATATTAGCAAACACATGGTATTGATTATATATCTAATTAATTATTGATTTAAATGACAGTACAAGTTTATGAATTATATAGCAATTATTAAATGACAACATGGGGTTGAGAGAGAAAAAAAAGATGGTTTCTATAAAGTAGTGATATCGAATCTCTCAACAGTTATAAGGTTCCGTGACACAGTTACAACAATAATCCTTTATATCATTTCACATCTCGAGTTCTAATGAAAGTCAAATAACTAGAGAAAATATAAATCATATGTTGCATGTAAAGTATCTCAATTGACATTGATTATGTCAATTGCAATCATTATTAACATTCCTGATGTTGTGTGTTTTCATGTTTACTCAAATAATGACAGTGCTAAGTGAAATGATTTGACTCCAACTATCAATGTTTTTTTTATTTTACAGGATTAAAGTAATTAAATCCCACTTGTAACAGGCCTAATCATACACATTGTTCACACATTGTTCACACATTGTTCACACATTCATCACAGGATGTACCTACACATCCCTCACATTACAACACTCTGCTTATCCCTCACTGATTGGCTTCGAGGAGGCTAATTTATCTGTTATCTGTTATACCTGACTTACAAAAAACAAGGGCTAATGAGAGGAGATTATGTCACAGACAGTTGGCTCCTCTTGGCGCGATACATGCCCCCCTTATTTGGGCCACCGTGTGCCCTAACCCAAATGGGGGGCCAAAAGGGGCCAAGAGGGGGGGGGGGGGGGTGAATAGGGGGGTCCTGGGCTTGCATTCCCTGGCCCCCCGTGTATACGGATCCTTGTTTCCCCCGTGTCAATTTAATTGTTCACTGTCAGGGGCCAGAGCAGCGGATAACAAGCTTAGCAAATGATGTCTGCTGTTGCTACACATTGATTAATATTTTACATGTTATTATCCTCTGTCCATTACGACAGCAAATTAAACTATAAATCACCCTCTCAGCCGGTGTCACTGGATCATAAATTGTCTCTCTCTCCCTGTGCTTCCTCGCTCGCCGCTCTGCTCCTCACCGCACAGCGCCAACCACTGCTCACCGCCGCCTTACAGCGCAAGGTCTGCTCGGTGGTGAGACAACAAAGTGAGGAAAAGTGGCTGTATTCTTTAAGGCTGAATTATGGACGAGTCACAGTTACCATATACAACAGCCTGTGAGAAATGGACAGTTTGTTCTGCTGTAAAACTGAAGGTAAAGCAGGCACCGGCACAGGTCCCAGGGTAAAACGTTTGTATGGTTTGAGGGAGGACCATGTCGTATTAAATAAACATTAGGTACTGTAGATATGAATGTCACACTTTATGTGGAGAGCCTAACAAGACTCAACACTTTTTGTTGGAGATTCCATAATTGGATATTTTCAAATTCATCGCTAGTACTTATTTTTATTTTGTTCTTTTATTTAGTATTTTAGATCACATGTTTAGATTAGTACGTATTTGTATTTTCTCTTTTTGAACATAAGTTAAAATTCGAATAAATTTATGTTACAAAAACAACAATAAGTAGTAACTTAGCTAACATAGTAAAGAAGGAATATTTTAAAAGTGGGTATGTCAACAATTTATTCAAATTAATTCAAAACAGCTTATGAACCTATTTGCAGTTTACAATTCCCACTTTGCATCACATCAGACGGTCGAAGCCTTTGTAGATAAATACCATCTCACTCTGACTGTAGAGTAAAAAACCCTGCTCCCAGTTCGGCCCCGGTGGTAAATGGAAATTCAGACGTTCGTGTAGATAAATATTTTTTCCCTGTCTGTTTAGGCCCATTTTCCCCCTGGATATCATCTACAATATCAGATGACCTTTATGGCAGCCCTTTTTTTCTCATTTTCACGGCTCTAGGCTGCATCCAGGACCTAGGTGCCACACCACACAGACAGCTGCCTGGAAATCAATTTATACAGTCCTCCCTGTGCATGTAGGGACGTCGGGAGGGAGACGGGGTGGAGATGGGACAGAGGGCCAGCCAGATATAATGACACGGCCAATTGCATTGTGTTGGACCTTCGAGGGTCAAGTGGGGTCGAAGGGTACCACGGAAGCGCAATGGATATGCCACGGATACGGGGGGCTTTGTTCGCAACGAGGGCATTAGGCAGGAATTACACAGTGGGGTCAAGTGACCGAGGGAGGGGGGTGGAGGGGGGAGGCACCGCCACCTTGGGACCTGGCCCTCTCATCATCATCCTGGGAGATGAGAGTGACACAGGAAGACACCTAAAGGGGGGGGTAGAAGGGTAGTAGGGAACCAAATCCTCAGGATCCTCGGGACCCCCCCCCTTCTTTCACCCCTGCTTAAACACTTCACCTGCTGATAGGTGCCGTTGACCCTTCCTAAATCTCATCATCGCGGATCGACGGCGGGGGAGATGGCGTGGGATTTTCTGTAACGGCCATGTCCCCTCCGGCCTCTCAGTCCCTTTTCTCCACCAAGACGTGTTCATTCTCTCATTTGTATACAGACGCATATGACTATCCATTTATTTATTTATCTATCTACCGGCCCGGATCGGATGGGATGTCGCTGAAGATGGCAATACTCACTGCTTGATCCCTCCTAAGCCCCTTGGATCCCCAGCAGACACAGTCCCTCTGCGCATCCCAATGATTTATCAATTTGCCATGTTTGTTAAGATGGCTTTGCTCTCTAATTCGGCTAGCGATGTCTACTCCTGCCTGCTCTGGTCTACCTGTTCCATGGAGGCATCGGATCATGTTGGATCCCCAGGCCTCATCAGTGGAGCTCAGGGATATGGACTATGGAGCAGCCAGCGGGTCCTGACCTCCAGGCTGGCCAATGGAGTCCATAGATCTGGGGTTAAGTCATCTGGCCTGGCCCAGCCTGCTCGCTCACCTCCACACCATAATTACTGGGCAGACAGCCTCAACTTTACTTTCTCTCTTCCTCACAGATCAACGTAAATCTATCCGGGATGTCGTTCCCTTGCTGCCCTCAGGCTCTCGCACAACCTCTGCTCATAGACCCATAAGCCGATGAGTCACAAAAGCGATTATATTGACGAAACTCTGTCGTACATGAGCACATTAAATGATTGTGTACGTATTGTGAGAAGCAGTTAGTGTTAATAATAGGAACCTGGGCATCTGTTACGGTTGCCGAGTGTCTACTGCATGTTTAAACACCCATCGGCGTAGGATGAGAAGAAACGGGCTCCATCAGACTCAAGAGGATGCTGATATACGACACAGACTCTAACAAGTGAACACATGCAGCCCTTTCTGTTATTTGCATTCAAACTAGAGGGATTTAAACACAAACACCTTGTCTACTCTGAAAGGTTTATTCCGACTGCTAAACACACAGGGCCCACGCATATGTGACTTGCTGGCTACTACGTAATACCAAGTCGGATGCAAAACAACCTCGGACAGCCTGTATTAAGTAGGTTGAGAACCGGGGGAGGAGAGAGACCGGTGACCGACAGAGAGAGAGAGCTAGAGCAGAGATAGGAGGAGAGATAGAACGAGAAAGGAGAATGCGGAATGGGATCTGTCAGCAGAGGACCTCCACAGAGCAACAATAACTGTAGTGGCAGGCTGATGAGTCAGTGTCTGTTTAAATGGCAGGCTGTCAGGCCTGGGTCTGCAGCCACCTCAGACCTGTCAGGGCCCCCAAGAGAGATGAACCACCTGACCCTTTCATTCCTAACATTGCTCCACCAGAGACGCTTCTGTCACTAACTCTGCCATTCTGCTTTCCAAGGTGCCAGAAAGGCCAAGCGCGGCCACATCTCAGTGTTGTTTATTGATTTCTGACCCGGCCCTTAATAGTTTTCCCAGCCCTCCCTGAATGGCTTTTGTAAGCAATAGGGTTTGTACATCTCTCAGATCAATACCTTTTATATTTACAATAAAATTGGAACGGCTTCTTGTGAGGGGCTACAGCACACAGCACTTGTCATCCTTCTGCAAGGGTAAACCATGTCATTATCCAAATTAAAACATTTATTTCTGATTAAGAGTGTCCTATCTCATTAATTTTCCCCTTTCCAATACGAGGGAAATGGAATGGTATTGATTTTTGTACTTTTTACACGTCTCCACTACTGGCTAGATAATTGAGAAGTTAGCCAGAATAAATGAAGTTTCTAGTCTAGCAGAGCAGTCAATACCTTGGAAATGTGAGGTGTGTTTTGTGGGAGCATGGCTTTAATTTTGTGCATGGAGAAGACAGGGGACAGTAGGCTGGGGGAGGGCAGGGTAGTGGTGGGGAGGGGGGTCCCAAGGCTATATGTGGGCCACCCCTCTACACCACAGTAATAAGACAGTATTCCACCCAACATACCAGAGACATTGCAACCTGAGGAAACAGATTAAAGAACCAAAAGGCTGGTGATGAAGCTCTTGTTGTTGGGGAAGAATTGAAACATGGTAATCAATGATTGAACTAGACCTTTCAGCGTGGCAATTGATTAGGCATGATCAAATAAATGAGATTGAATTAAGCAAGCCGGTGGCTCTAGTTCTCTAACGCCTGCAACAACCAGTTTAGTTGTCCACATTTTTCGTCGTTTTAAAAATAGAGAGGATAGACACTTTGTATATTTCAGAAGCAAAGAGGAACGACATTTTAATTACATTATATGTCTGAGGCATAATGCATGTAACCATTGACATGTGTAATAACGAACCTATTGTAAATATATCAAAATCAAATAATACACAGATTTGAAATGTAGAACAAGTCGTTTGGAAATCCATTGCAAAGTCTTAATTCCTTTTGACTTGTAGACAGTGGCACAAGGCGTTGCTGAGTCAAACATGGACCTCTTATAAAGTTAAATGCCGGGGAGTTAGAGTGGGGAACCAAGCGGAACAACCCTGACAGAACTCCTGTACTTTACCAGCATAGCCAGAGTTACTATATAGTCTGAGGCCTTGTGGTAATCTCCAGTTTGCGTAGCCTAGTGGTGGTTATGTGAGGGGTTATGTCCCAAATGGCACCCTATTCCCTACCAAGTGCATTACTTTTTACCAGGGTCCATATGGTAAAAAAAGTAGTGCAGAAGTAGTGCACTATACAGGGAGTATGGTGCCATTTGGGATGCACTCAGGGTGGTGAGAGGGGTGACTGAACACAGCTCCTCCAGCTAGAGGACCTTGCTAACACTGAAGAGGCCAGGTCTGATGCTGCTGGAGCCTGCACTGGGACTGAGAGAAAATGTTGTCCAACTTCGAGAGGGCATCATCCATCACAGCCCCACTCCACCTGCCAGAGAATGATAGTGAGAGGGAGAGAGGGAAGGAGAGAAAGAGAGAGAAAGAGAGCGAGAGAGAGCGAGGGAGTGATAGAGTGAGGCAGAGGCTTCTTGGGATCCATCCACTCACTGACTACCTGACTGACTACCTACCACAGAGTCGCTGACCACACACCCCTTCACCTCTCCACTCCACCTCTCTGCCCCTTCATCCTCCAACCCACCGCCCTTTCAGCCCCCCAACCCAAATCTCCCTATCTCTCCCTCGTCCATCCTCTCAAACCCTGCGCCCCTCCATCCATCCACCCTTATATCATCCTCTATCCCTCCAGCTCTCCACCCCTCCACTCCTGCACCCCATCCATCCACCCTTCCATCCCTCTACACTGGCCAGATGGACGTGTAGCTGATAGGCGGTGGAGTTGAAGTGGGGCACCTGCCAATCCCCTGCAGTGTAACAACCCTGACAGAACCCTAATTCAACCTACAGAACACCAACCCTATGAACCACACATGAGACAGTGTGTCCAAGGAGAGAGAGTGAGAGAAGTTGACAGAGAGAGAGAGAGAGAGAGAGAGAGGGAGAGAGAGAGAGAGTGTGAGAGTGAAAGCGAGGCAGAGAGAGAGAGAGAGAGAGCGAGAGCGAGCGAGAGAGAAAGTTTGGGTTTAGAAAAAGCAACTCTTTAGAGCAGAGTGAGAAGAAGAGAGGTTCAGAGAGAAAGAGAGACAGACAAATAGAAAGAGAAGAACAGGGAGAGAGAGAGTGAATTAGAAACGTACATTTCCCTCACTAACTTTAAACATCAGCTATCTGAGCAGCTAACCGATCGCTGCAGCTGTACATAGCCCAATCTACCTACCTCATCCCCATATTGTTTTCATTTACTTGGCTGCTCTTTTGCACACCAGTATCACTACTTACACACCGTCATCTGCTCATCATCATCTGCTTATCTATCACTCCAGTGTTACTCTGCAAAATTGTAATTACTTGCTACTATGGCCTATTTATTGCTATGGACTATGGCATACCTCCTCATGCCATTATTACATGTATAACTCTGTGTTGTTGTTTCTGTCGCACTGCTTTGCTTTATCTTGGCCAGGTTGCAGTTGTAAATGAGAATTTGTTCTCAACTGGCTTAAATAAAGGTGAAATAAAACAAATAAAACAATGGAAAATGAGGTAGAGGGGGAACAGTCAAGTGCTTTCTGATAAGCTGTTATCAGTTCATGTCTCTGATGATTAGAGGAAGTTAATGCTCAAAACAGAGCATGTTTAAATCAAGGTGATGTGTAAAGTTTTTACAGGGTGAGACCTGTGCAAATAGAATTTATTATAGCTTGGGTTGTTCCAAAAAAGAGGGCCTTTTGATATTCATATTTTAAGTAGAAATTGTGCACCAATGTTGCATTTTAAAATCCTCTTATATTAAGTGAAGACCACATGGAGAAATAAATGAATCTGTTTTTTTTTATATAACAAAAGCTTGCTAAAGTGCCTAAATTCTACATTTTGACATGTCTCTCCATCAACCATATGTCACTTCTAGGAAGATTTCAACCTACTTAATACAAAAATGTGTCCAAGTTTCGGCATCATTGTACAGCCATAGTTATGACAAAGTCATTTCTGAGGATTATTATTTATTTCATGTGGTTAGTGATTCATTTACGTCTGTCCCTCGTGTTAAGGTCAACTCTGTTATGTAAACTGAACTCTCATATTAATATGATGAAACGATTCCTTTTAAAATATCTACTAGTCAAATCATAATGTAGAAGCAGGTGGGCAGATTTGACTCTTTTTGGCAATTTTCTGGTGTTCTTTTTGTGGAAAACTGAGCAGGTCGAGCATACCCTTAGCTCGACAGGCTAGAAATGTTGTAGCAATTACATTTTTTTGTGACGCTTGCATTCAATTGCCACTCCCTGCTTACATCCAAGATTCCATTCCCCCACGAGGGGATTTATGGCTGATTTAAGATGAAATTGTCAACCATGTAACGGTCAACCATGTTACTTTTTTTTAGCACTTAATAGGCACTTACTTCCTTTTTAAAATGTAACTTCTTGAGATGGGAAAACGTGTTTTTATGAAGTTGAGTATGTGCTCTTTATGACAGAATGTAAAAAAGGTGAAATCAAACTTTTGTTTTTACCAAGTTACACTTCTCAAAATGCACCGAATTGGTGGAACGACCCAGCTGTATTGGGCGATTCCATGCCAGCGGCAGTGGAAAATATTTTTGGTATCTCAGATTGTTCTGGCAATTCTCACATAGAAACTTAATTGAGAGGAAGAATGTTTAAATTGCTTTTTACATTTGATTCACAAATTGTTTAAAAAATCATCACAATGAGCGTTTTAAGCCCTTTTTAGACTGAGACATGCGTCCTAAAAGAACCCACTCTCGATTTGTGATGTACTTGTAGAGCATATTGTTACGAACAATGTCTTAAAATGAACCAAAATCTAAAAGGAGATGAGATATTCATATGAATATGCTGAATAAGTGAATGTGAAAATCTGCATTTCTGAATGTGGACACATGAGGAGTATAATGACACCAATATGTTGTCTGTATCATGTTCACAGTTCACAAGGTCTTACAGGAGACATGTATATGTCTAAAACGGGACTAAAATGGTCACTTTCATCCTGATTTTCCAGAAAAAGGTTTGTGATACAAATGAATGAAACTTGTCAAACATTAGGTTTCTATTCATCTGAGATACCAAAAAGTATTTTCTGCTCCAACTTGAGTGGAATCGCCCTATTTCAGCTGCTGTCGTGAAGAAATCTCTGAGATGAAATTCACAAGTTGTAGCTGATGGCATTTTGAAATAGACTTATTCAAAGTATCTACGGTTTAATTTGGTAAGTATCGAAAAGCATGAAATAATGGAAGTTACCTATTAACTCATTAAAACTATTAATATTCTACCAGAAAATTGGTAGGAAGAGGAGTTTTTTTTCTTCCATCACAACACATCTTTCCATTTGTTAATCTGTATAAACGAGCCCACAGGTCTGGCCTCACAGTGTTCAATGAACAGCTTAATTTGCGGTTGCATTTTTATGCCCAGAGTAATCTAAGGAGCGATGCAGAAAGGTTGGCTACATTCATCACAAACAGCAGCTTAACATAAGTGAAAAATTACAGGATTCCCAATGACCTTCCAACCAATCAAGCCTGGTAATTACACTCATTCATTACCAAGGCCAGAGACGGAGGGATACAGAGATGACCCTTCAGCAAACCAAAATGTTTATAGATGGGAACAGAGAGGGAAATGCTAATAGGGCTGTTGGAAGATATCTAACACAGAGAAGAATTCAGTGTGGAATAGTTCTTATTCTTAACATAATGCAAATGATCTAGTGGTGCAGGTGGAGGCTGGATGGTTATCTGGGTGGATGAGTATAGCACTGAGTAGGGATCCTTGTGGACTAGTTGAATATGAACTATGACTCTATAATATCTCAGCTGGTTCGTCAGATAGAAGAGTGGCATTACACAGAATGGCATTCCAAATGAATGAAGACACTGGCTTTTCAACATCCTTACGTGCCCACCCACAGTTGTACAGTAGGACTTGTTTTCAATCCCTTAAACTGGGATTGTTTAACCACACATACATACGTAGATTGCATATCGATTGAACATTTCTATTTATTTCATTTCCCGTAGGATGGTTCACCTCTGCCCGTTTCTTCAGTCTTTTTGACTGGGTTTCTGAGTGGCATTTGGTTCGGTTTACCAGGCCAGTAATAAGATCCCCTGTGGTATAAATATGTTTTCCTACTCTGCCTATGTATTTGGGTTTGCAGAGTAAATTAGTTTCTCTACATCACATCACATCTTCTCTCTCTCTCTCTCTCTCTCTCTCTCTCTCTCTCTCTCTCTCTCTCTCTCTCTCTCTCTCTCTCTCTCTCTCTCTCGATCTGCTGCTCTTGAGAACTTGACATCTTGGCGGTCCGTAAATGGCTTTTCCACAGTGGAGGGTGTGTGTGTCTGCGTGTGAATGCGTGTTAATGCATGTGATTTTGTGTGTGTGTGTGTGTGTGTTTGGCATATAGGCATGTCCACAGCCATTCCTTCTCTCTTTGTATTCCATCTGTCTGAGCCGTCCAGCCTCAGCTGTCATTATTTCATGTTCATCAACAGAGAAGTTATAGTTGGCTGGAAACCTATCATGTGGGCTGGACAGCAGATAATTGGGGTGATGATCGGAGCTGTTCAAAGACAATTGATAGTGATGGAGTCAGGGTGAGTGAGGCTCTCGGGGAGCTGAGACCTGATCCCCCCCCCCCCCCCCCGAGCAACAGACAGAATGTGGAATAACACACAAAGAAGCATGCATGCGCACGCACATACATGAGCACACAAGCACACGCAAGTACACACACACAGGTGCGCATGTGCACAAACGCGCACACACACACACAGACCCACACACTATCCTATCACCAGTTATCCACATTCAGCCCCAGACCTATAAGAAACACCTAGGGTCTCAGCCAGAGGTGTAATAGCCCAAATCCCCTCCATCAGCCATGTCTGAATCACTAGCAACATATTGAACTATGAGAGAGAACGATGACCTGAACTTCATATCTCTGCCTATTCCATCTGATTGACAAGTTGCAAAACTTCTAAATCCCTCTGGAAACCAGTTAAGGCAAAGCAAGTTGTAAAAGCCGTTTGTCATGAGATGGGGACACGGGGGAGGGGGGGGGGGGGAGGGGGGGGGGGGATTGAGGTTATTACCTCTTTTCCATTCCAAATGGCCCCTGCCTGTATCGAATGTGCCTGGCAGAAATGTCTTGATATGAAATGCCTTCATATCTATAACAGTCTTTTAAATCCATCTACATTTTTCATTATTCGCTAGATATCTATTTTTATGTTTGTCCGGACAGAGAACCATAACATTATCACCAAATCACCTCGCTAGTTGGCACAAATGATTGTGCTCATAATGTCAACACATCGGCTGATGGAGTAGTCCTTATGCTGTAGGAAACATGAGCAAACTTCCTGGACGCAAACCTCCGCCTGGAAAACAAGCCTTCGATGTTTTGAAGTGTCTTTTGACCTTGTATGCAGGTGGTGTTTGGGGATCAATGGTGGGCTGTGGGACTCTAAGTCCACTGTATCGATAGCTCACTCACACATACAAAGACACAACACACTTCTCAGACAGAGACGCTGAATCAATAACTCGATATCCCTTGCATCAGGCCCACGACGCAGTGTTGTGCCATGCCCTCTGAGTGAGTGGCGTAGACGGAGGGTGCAGGCTGGCAGGAAAGGACAGGAGGACAGCGATATACCTCAGCCCCCTGTCACATCGTCCTTCTCTGAGGGGACAGACAGGCAGTGGAGGAGCGATGGGGAGTGGGAGAAGATGACAACAATGACCATATACTGTAGGACACAGGAGCTGGGGCCGGCACTGTCAGCAACTATCTACTATCTCAACCCACCACCTTACCTCAGCCCCCCCCACCCCCCCACCCCCCACCCTCCCCACCCACCCGAACTTCAGAATTCTGCTGACTCCATGGTAATGATGGCTGATCCTTGGCAACCCCACCCCAAACCCCCGTGGGTCCTGCTACGCGCCCTCCTGGCCCGCGGTATTGACCCTAGCTGTCACCCCTGCCAGCCCCTGACCCCCCACAGCACCGGCCAATCTATGTAAGAGCCACGGGTTCAAATGATTTTCCTCCCCTCCCGCCGCCCTGTTTTCACAGTGAGCTGATTGCTAATGACAACATTAGAAAGGGCATAATGGAGATTCCACAAACAATTTGCGCCTCGAATTTGCCAACCTAAATATCTGAAGAAGTTCCAATGATGATTCTGGGATCTGTGTGTGTTGTTATGTTTAAGCTGCATGGAAAGTAATGATGTAGTTAAACCAACACAATTCGCAGACCTAAAATGTCCCTCCATGGGCCTTGAGACTTGAAGCAGTTTTTACTTGGAAACATAATAATTTAATTATTAAAGAAGGAGCAAACTGTTTTTTTTATCTGTAATGAGAGTCATAGAGATACATAAAGGATTTTGTACCAACAGAAATTATCTTTGATAAGTTCTCTTTGATAAGGAATCATGTGACGAGTTTCATTACAAAACACAATATATACATTTTCAGAAATGTTGGTAAATTAACACGAATAAAATAAACATCTTATGAAAGAGAGCTATTATTTTTTTTTTTCTTATCATGACATGGGCTAGTGAAAAGACAGACATGATTTTGTTCAAAAAAGGTCATTTTTATTTTAGACAAAATTTGAGACAGTCACGTTTTGTGGTAAAACGATATACACTGATTGTGCAATACATTAGGAACAACTGCGCTTTCCATGACAGACTGACCAGGGGGAATCCAGGTGAAAGTTATGATCCCTTATTGATGTCACCTGTTAAATCCACTTCAATCAGTGTAGATGAAGGGGAGGAGACAAGTTAAAGAAGGATTTTTAAGCCTTGAGACAATTGAGACGGATCGTGTGCCATTCAGAGGGTAAGTGGGCAAGACAAAAAGGTTAAGTGCCCGTTGAACAGGGTATGGTAGTAGGTGCCAGGCGCACCGGTTTGAGTGTGTCAAGAACCGCAACGCTACTGGGTTTTTTATGCACAACAGTTTCCCGTTTGTATAAAGAATGGTCCACCACCCAAAGAACATCCAGCCAACAGCAGGCCAGTGGTCAAAAATGGGTAATTGATGAAAGAAGCTAAAGGAGGCTGATGCAAATTGTGCAGAGCAACAGACAGGCTACAGTTAGTCAACTGACAGTCCAGTACAACATTGGTGCCCAAAGACCTATAAAAGAATGCACAACTCGCCGTACCTTGACACGAATGGGGTATGGCAGCTGACGACCTTACGGAGTTCCACTTCTTTCAGCAAAAAACCAAGAAACTGCTGTTGCAGTGGGCTAAAGAAGAAAAACACTGGACACTGGAGTATTGGGAAAACATTGCCTGGTCTGATGAAACTCCGTTTACTTATGTTTCATGCTGATGGGAGCACTAGGGTATGGAGAAAACCATATGAGTACATGCATCCATCATGACACATGTCAAAACTGCAGGCTGTGGGTGGTGTGATGGGTGCGGGGTGTATTTCACGGCACACATTGGGCACATTGATAAAAAGGGAGCAATCGTTTGAATGTCACAGGACATCTGAACACCATTGCCTATCAGGTGGATCCTTTCATGGCAGCAGAGTGTGCATCTGTGAATATATTTTGTTCAGCAGGAAAATGCCTCATGCCATAAGGCTAGGATTGTCCAGGAATGGTTCCACGCACATGACAGTGAATTCAGCTTACTGCAGTGGGCCTGCACTGTCTTTGGATCTCAATTTAAATGAGATGGAATGACCTATTCGGAGTATAGATCCACTGCCAGCCAACTTAACACAACTGTGGGAAGCATTGGAATTAACATGGGCCAGGATCCAAAGAGGAGCGCATTCAACACCTTGTGGAGTCCACGCCCCGACGAATTGAGGCTGTTCTGAGGGCAAAAGGGGGTGCCAACTCAATATTAGGAAGATGGTCCTAATGTTTTGCGCACTCCACTTCAACCAACGTAACTCCAATAGAAAAAGTATCCCAATTGGGTTCTTAACAGTTACATGTAATGAAGTATCAATACATGAATATTAAACTAAGCAATTTGTTTCAGCAATATTGTACAAATAATATAGGGACACATGCTAAGATGCCTAGCTAGCCACAATAAAATGATAGCTAAATAGCTAGCTAGCTATTGGATTATAGATTTCAAGGTTGTTTTTTTGCATGTTCAACTAGCTGGTAGTTATAAGGCTAAATGTTTGCTAAATCTAGCTAGTTATCTTGTGTCTGCATTGCCCTTGTTGGGCTAGAAGCAGGTTAAGTGTGTTCAGGGCATTTTAGCACAGCTGTAGCAGTCAACAGGCAATAACAAGCTACTGTACCGTATAGGACATTAATGAATTGATGTTTTAACCAAATGTTCAAAATGTGTCGTTCAGCATAAACCTGCTCTCCACCACCAGTACAAGGAGATGATCATGGGTGAACAAGCAACACTTGAGGTATTTTGTCTTTGTACTTTGAGCTTACTGCCATGGACATTACATTTCCCGCTCCAAAGGACAAGACAGAAATGTGCTCTCAGGCTAGATGCCTTTGTTCATATTATAACATGAACCAAAGTTACTCAAAGGATCTTATAATATAGATCTAGGTCTAGATATTGTTTTTACCTTCATGTGTTTGTGTTCATTTTTCCCCCCTAATTTAGCACTTGAAGTTAATCAAGTATTTGATTGTTTAGTGTTTTTTTTATGTCAATGAGGAGCTATACCGAGCCCTTAGCATTGTTACAACATTTGCGGTGCACACTGCGATGCGGTACAGAGCTTGATTTGGCCTCTGCATGCCTCCGGAGGCTTCTCGATTGCATCACACCCTCCATACGAAGCCTATGACCACATTTTCAGATCAAGCATAAATTGGCTCTAAGAAGCATCAACGAGGACAGCTAATATAAACTAGCTTGACTCCGTTCCATTAACTCCATTCCAGCCATTACAATGAGCCTGTCCTCCTATAGCTCCTCCCACCAGCTTCATCTGTTGTTCATACAGGAAGCAACAAACAAACTACTATGGAGACAGTTATAAAATAGTGTATAATCCCCAGCTGAGCGAAAGGCACTGCAGTTACACCTCATCACTTAAAGCCCGCCCATATCGATTAACCAATGAGAATGTACATTTAAAGTACATGTTTTAACAGTATGAGAACAGCCATAATTCATACACATATAAAGGGACCTATGAGCATTTTAGATGAAAAAATGCAAATGTAAAAATTGGCATATATCACAGTTTTGGAATCAAACTCTTTGTGTACAGATCATACATACAGGAAAAGCTCATGGTCAGTGTAAAACCCTTCCTCTGACTTTCCCACTCATACCACCAAGATTAATGTTCATGTTAGCTCTTGTTAAAGCACCTGTGCATATCCACAAATAACCCAAAGTATTCACATTATAGCCCATCTGATGCTCCTATATTACAGCCCTGATAATACCTGCATACTGAGATAGATATATGTATTCATGTGGCAGGGAAATAACATAACAGCAAATTGCCAAAACAACTTTATAAATCAGTCGTCCCAGGCTCTCATTGCCGCGGCTACAAGGTGCTGGTGCTGATGAGAGGCTGAAGGAAGTGGGCATCCATCGCTACAGCGACGCCATCCATACGTCGTCAGGGAAATGGGCTTGTCTCGGGTGGCCCGGGGGCCCCGCGATCATTGTGCGTGTCCCCCCACTTCTCCCGCATCTAAATGGAAATGCCGGGTGGGTTCAAATCCATCCCGCCATCCCGCCATCCCCCCATTCCACAGTTTGCCTCGTTCTCAATTTAGAAAACCAAAAATCTCTCATGAATCAAAAGTTACAAACAGATTTTGCCGTGTCGTAACTCTACGATGGCTTTTCCCTTGATTGATTCTTATACACACACGGTTGGATTACCATAATGTGTTCTTGTGGCAAAAATTCTGTCAGGGGCGAGGGAACGGACTTGGGGGTAGAGGGAGCCGGGATTGGGGTGAAGGGAGGGAGAGGGGGAGACGGATGGGGGGGGGGGGGGGGGGTCTGTGCGCAGGTAGGGAGGGAAGTAAATAACAAATGTTCTGGGCTCCACCTCATCGGGAGTGATTTCAATGCAATGTTTCATCATAGCAACCGGAGAAGAGAGTGTTTGGGGTTTAGGCTATCAATTACAGATACAGTATGTGTAGGCAGGCAGACACTATCATTTGGCTGATTGTCACCAGTCCACAGCAGTGACACCAGGAAGTGATCCATCACTCTATTACCTGTGACACGTGGAGAAGGATAACAAGGCGTAGTGGAATCATGAGGGACTGGGGCCCCCTCCGACACCAAGCTCTTTAACATGCTCGGGGACACACATTCTAATGCAGACATTTAACCTTCCCACCTTCAGCCATTTTTCTTTCTGTTCTTTGAGACAGGGTAGATTGATGTGTTTTGACTTGGAATAAACAGAAGCTTCTGCTGTTGATTAAACTCACATTGGGTGCACAGTGCTTGAATGGGTGTTCCCTGTGTTGTTTACTCCAGTGAAGGCCAAGGCACATCTTTGGTTAATGCTTGGTGATATAATAAATTGAGGGTCAAGTTTTTTTCACCCCCTACCCCTTTCATACAGACAATCTGAACCTGCATAATGAAGGTGCTTTAGAGGGAAAGCCTTTTGTTTGAAAGGGGCACAAAACACCTAAAACAATGGTGCCCACCTTACAGATGGAGCAAAGTTATAGCAAAGAGATAGCAAAGTTGACCTCAAACTGTGACCAAGGATACTAACCGTAACCGTTGCACTTAAACGTAACTGAGTGATCATTCGTACTGTAAAATCAATATGAGAGTGCCCAACACACAAATAAAAAATGATTATGCTTGAACTTTGTATTAGTATTAAGACAACAAACAGAGGAACAGTTTATAGAAGCTTGATATTGAACACAACATCTCACACAGCAACCTATACATTTTCTCATTATCTTGGATAATGATAAAGGGGGAAAAAAGGGGGATAAAGGGGGAAAAGTGAGGCCTATATTTCACCCTAACATTTTGCTGGAAGTACAGTATAACGATAATGAGACCAGACGAACGCAGATATTCCTGGTTGACCTTCTCTAACAGAATTCAATGATAATGGCCAATATGCTGCCAATCTTCACAATAACACCATGCCACATACACACACATACACACACACACACACACACACACACACACACACACACACACACACACACACACACACACACACACACACACACACACACACACACACACACACACACACACACACACAGCAGACATGGTAAAAAATTTATAAAAACAGCAACGTACACGTCCTACCGAGGGCCAGAACTGAAAACAAAGTATTTTTAGGAACTCACCAAAAATCAGAGAAATCCTCATTTTCATGTCATTATTATTTCACTTTGGGACCTCTATTCTACAGATTCCCTCAGGTGAGGTTATTCTTCCACATAGATGGCCACTACCCTGGCCTTACCCTGCTGTACAATAACCACAGATAACACAGAGAGAGTCAACTTTAGTCCTCCCATTACAATCTCTGTCCTGAGCAGTGACTATATCAATCTGGAGGAGTAGGGGAAGATTGCCTGATTTGGTGCCCAGGGAAACCTCATCACTCTCGGGTCTCATTGAGTGTCTGACCGACCCTGCCTGGAGCCCAGGCTTGGCTCTGTGGCTCATTGCTGCTCAATGCTGCTCTGCTTAACATTATCACCCTCATCTGTAAACACAGTCATCCATCACCCGGCCCACACGGCAGCCCCCCCTCTTATCCAAACTGATAAAGAAGGTGTATACTCTTATAATTTGCTCATCTCTAGGAGAAGGAATAATAATAATAATCTCTACTTGATGTACAGTCAGTGGCTCCCTCCTCCTACTCTCTATTGCTCTGTTTCTCTCTCTTTCTCTCACTCCACGTTGCTCTCTCATTGGGAGCTCACTCACTTAAATTCTCTCTCTGTGCCCCCTCCCTGTCTCCTCTCCAGTCATAATGTGCTTGTGGATAGTCTATTAATGAAGCAGCCTAATTTGACACCTCAGCGTGGTGTAATGGATTAAAATGCTGTGCCGCCATCCGTCTGGCCGGCACAAATAAACCGCTCGGTGTAAATATTGTAATTCATACCGCCTCTCGCTCAGATGATAATAATCTTAGCCTGTTGATGCCTCGCAGATAAAAAAAATCTGACGATGAGCAAAGAGGGGAAGGGGGAGGAAGGATTCGCATACCGCCCCAGCAGATCCGCAGTTGACACAATCTCTATTGCACTCTACACTGCCCTTTCCCACAAAAGCAACACCTATATGTGAGAATGCTGTTTATTGACTACAGCTCAGCGTTTAACACCATGGTGCCCTCCAAGCTCATCACTAAACTAAGGACCCTGGGACTGAACACCTCTCTCTGCAGGTGGTGAAGGTAGGCAACAACACATCCACCAGACTGACATTCAGGGATGCATGCCACACTGACACCACACGGGGACCCCTCAGGGGCACATGCTTAGTCCCCTCCTGTACTCCCTGTTCACTCATGACTGTGTGGTCGCGCACGACTACAACACAATCATTCATTTTGTTGATGACACGACGGCGGTAGGCCTGCTCACCGATGACGATGAGACAACCTATAGGGAGGAGGTCAGACACCAGGCAGTGTTGTGCCAGGACAACATCAGCAAGAGAAAGGAGCTGATCATGGACTACAGGAAACGGAGGGCCGAGCACATCGACAGGACTGTGGTGGAGTGGGTCAAGAGATTCAAGTTCCTAGATGTCCACATAACTAAGCATCTACAGTGCATTCGGAAAGTATTTACACCCGTTGACATTTTCCACATTTTGTTACGTTACAGCCTTATTCTAAAATCTACAAAATCATTTTTTCCCCCTCATCAATCTACACACAATACCCCATAATGACAATGCAAAAACAGGTTGTTAGATTGTTTGGCAAATGTATTAAAAATGATTCAGTATTCAGACCCTTTACTCAGTACATTGTTGAAGCACCTTTGGCGGCAATTACAGCCTCAACTCTTTTGGGGTATGATGCTACAAGCTTGGCACACCTGTATTTGGGTAGTTTCTCCCATTCTTCCCTACAGATCCTCTCAAGCTTTGTCAGGTTGGATGGGGAGCGTCACTGGACAGCTATTTTCTGGTCTCTCCAGAGATGTTCGATTGGGTTCAAGTTTGGGCTCTGGCTGAGCCACTCAAGGACATTCAGAGACTTGTCCCGAAGCCACTCCTGCGTTGTCATGGCTGTGTGCTTAGTGTTGTTGTCCTGTTGGAAGGTGACTCTTCGCCCCAGTCTGAGATCCTGAGCGCTCTGGACCAGGTTTTCTCAAGGATCTCTCTGTTCTTTGCTCCGTTCATCTTTCCCTCGATTCTTACTAGTCTCTCAGTCCCTGCCGCTGAAAAACATACCCACAGCATGATGCTGCCACCACTTGCTTCACTGTAGGGATGGTGCCAGGTTTCTTCCAGACGTGACACTTGGCATTCAGGGCACAGATCTTGGTTTCATCAGACCAGAGAATCTTATTTCTCATGGTCCGAGAGTCCTTTAGGTGCCTTTTGGCATACTCCAAGTGAGCTGTCATGTGCCTTTTACTGAGGAGTGGGTTCCGTCTGGCCACTCTACCATGAAGGCCTGATTGGAGGGCTGCAGAGATGGTTGCCATTCTGGAAGGTTTTGGGCACCTCCCTAACCAATGCCCTTCTCCCCCAATTGCGCAGTTTGGTTGAAGTTTTTATTGCGCTTTCCTTGGTTATCCATTTTTGTTTTTGATATAGCTAGTCTGATGGGTATAATGTGTGAAAAATAACATGTGTTTTTGTGTATAAAGGGTTCACAAAAAAAATTATTCTCGAGACATAAAGCAGATAAGTAAATGTAATAATATTGAAATATCAACACATTACTATAGTGGGACAAATCCTATAATCCCTGTCACATAGGCTTATTTATTGATTTCAATCATGTCACTAATGTCAATGCCACACGAGAAGATATTTACGTTGTTAGGAAATATAAAGTTCCAAAGAAAACGATGAATTCCTAAGAACATTGTTGAGGAATTGCACTTACAAACGTTGTTTTCCTTTAAAAACTTTGCACGTTTTTTTTCCGTAAGTAGTGGTTGGTGAATCCAGCCCCAGGTGTGTGCATGCAGATGTCATGGTGTGCATGCAGATGTCATGGTGTACATGCATGTGTGTGCATGTAAGATGGTCATGTGGTCATCAACACCCCCCCCCCCCCCCCACACACACCTATTTGGCATGAGGTTAGTGAGACGACAGTGACACTCTTTCTAGGAGCAGGTGTCATAGTTAGAGTGACAGTCCCAGTCAGACGTTCACTAGATTAGCCACAGTGCCACGTGACAAGCAGCTTAACTCCTGATAAGAGCAAAGCCTTTTGGTCGGAGCCAGCTGATGTTGTTACCAGAGATGGTTTAGAGCAAGAGATATTGATCTACAGGTTTATGAATGAATGGACACACTTCATGGAGATGGAGGATTCTGGGAGGATCAGCGAGGATCCGTGCAATATCTAATCCGATGTCTGACCACGCAATATGGTCTATGGGTCAGCTGGGGTTGAGCTTCCCCGAAGACGTTGTAGCGAACATGGCACGTTTTTGTCCTGCTCCACATAAATCAGAAGAGATTGGCTATCATAAATCTATGACCTTTTCCTGAAATTAAACATGCTTCCTACCCTATATTTATGTTCTAAGTGAAATAATGACATAAATTATATGAACAGTATGTGCTGCACTGTAGCAGTGCCTTAGTGTGCTCTATACTACTGTACCACATATCTGCCCAAATTGTCTTAACTTAGGCCTACATGTATCTCAAAAACAAGGGAAGCTCGTGGCAGTATATTGCTGATCACAAGATCGTGTATGTCTCTAACAGGGGGAGGAATAAACTTATAGACATTACGCAGTCCTCTGGTGGACCGACTCGCTTAACAGATTTACGTCTACCGCTCTATGCTCTCTGAATGGCAAACAGGTGCATTTGCAATGTAAATGGGTGTATTCTTCTCTATATTGAATTGTTTTCTTAATCATTTCCTTTGTGCCATGAAGTAAAGAAAACAGATTCTGTCTAAAGAGCATTGGAAGTGTTAATGACCCCTTGGCTCAGCAGCAACATTAGTGCCTGGCAGCATAGCAAACACAGGGTCAATCACATTATCTCTAGGTGCTTGCTAACATCAACATTCTCTTTCTGATGAGCAAGACAATTGGATTCTGGAATTTGAAAGAAATACGTTTATAATGTCCAGTGGTGTGAATCTTCACCTCACGTAAGATTCTATTTCGTTCAAAGCATCTTAAAGATATGCCTATGTTCTGTAATCGCATTGTTTTCAACTAAATATAGAAAATATACCATCGAGGTACTTTATTTTTCTCATACAACTTTGTATGTTACTGAACGTCATATTGTAGATGCAGAATAAAGTGGGAATAGGCATACGCTCTTTACTTTTCAAAACCAAATGACTACATTTTAAATAAAGAATATGTAGCAAAATTAAGGTTTCCAAATGCATTGATCTTTATAATATAGTTATCACCACCAAAAGATGAAACAGAAAGATAAGATTGGAAAGAAACCTAATTTCCTTTCAAACCTTCGGTGGGACATCCCCCCCCCCCCCCCCCCCACATTAATAATCTACCCGTGGTTGAAATCTGTGCATAATGAAAATCTCTTTTATAAATATGTATGCAGCCAAGTCACAACATAATAGAGGTCTTTAGTGAAAAACAGATGTCTGGCTGGCTGATTTCTAAAGGACGAAGAGCAGAGAAGAGCACTGCAGAAAATGATGTTCCCTAGCTTAGAAATGTCTTTAATTAATAGCACATTTTACATAATGATTACACTGTAATTGTGCCAACTAGCAGAGTGTCATTAAGTACATCCTTGCTCCTTTACAATGCTCTCCGGCTAAAAAATAATGAGTTACATGGTATATCACTATGCAACAGGTCCATAAATAACATTTAAGCCCATACAAGGAATGTACTTATAAATAATAAATATTTGCCTTTTGTAATTGAGCAAAAAAAACGACTGCCTCTTTTGTCTGCCCTCCTATCCCCACCAATTTGGCTTTGTCCTGTTATTGGCTAGTTGGGGGAAAGGAGATTTTTCAAATGTTTTCCTTCCTTGTAAGTACTGAATAATTTATTTGCCGGCTAATAGCCAACACTGTCAACACAGGGTGGTTAAAATATACCTGTGTCCAGATAGATGCGTTGACTGGCCGGGAAGTGATTATTTCCTGCTTCCAGATATTTTGTTGGATGCAGTCCCTGTATACACTGCAGTAAATCACTGCCTTCCAATTACACAGCTCCACAAAACAAGGCTTGAATTCAAATCAGGCCGCAAAACAGAGACAGAGATAGCGTCTGCTTGCCTGCCCGGGTACTGTTACTCATGTGGGTGAGACAAGGGGGTCCGAAGGTGGAGTTGGGGGTGCAGGAGAGGGAGGGGTGGAGAGTAGGGTTGGGAGGTGTGAAGATTTGTTTCTTGTTTATTGCTTATTCCATTTTATTGTAAAGTGGCTTGGGTGCAGGTTGCTCTAACCTCTTGGGGGAGGCTGAGTTCCAAATATTTCAGTTGGTCCCATAGCACATGGTGTACATTTGCCTTTTCTGTGCCAGAGGTCACCTGTAGGTATGAAGAGAAATCATCATATTGCAAAGATATAAAACTAGAGAGAGGAGAAATGATTTAATTATGAATAAGACTTTGGAGGCTTGGAGGAGGTCTTGGAGGGGGTTTTACATTTACATGACATTTTAGTCATTTAGCAGACACTCTTATCCAGAGCGACTTACAATTCATTCATCTTAAGATAGCTGGGTGAGACAACCACATATCACAGTCATAGCAAGTACATTTTCCCTCAATAAAGTAGTTATCAGCAAAGTCAGTGTTAGTAGGAAAATACAACTAGGGATTCATTTAAGATACTCTTTGAAGAGGTAGGAGTTCAGACATTTTCGGGAAGATGTCCTAGGGTCAGGGGGAAGCTGGTTCCCCCATTGGGGTGCCAGGACAGAGAAGAGCTTGGAGTGGGCTGAGCGGGAGCTGACCTCTAGAGGTGGGAGGGCCAAGAGACCAGAGGTGGCAGAACAGAGTGCTCGGGTTGGGTTCTAGGGTTTGAGCATAGCCTGAAGGTAGGGAGGGGCAGTTCCCCTTGCTGCTCTGTAGCCAAGCACCATGGTCTTGTAGTGGATGTGAGCTTCGACTGGAAGCCAGTGGAGGGTGTGGAGGAGTGGGGTGACATGGCAGAACTTGACATGGGAGAACCACCAGGCAGGCTGCGGCGTTCTGGATAAGTTGCAGGGGTTTGATGGCACAAACACGAAGCCCACCCAACAGAGAGTTGCCGTAGCCTAGACGAGAGGTGACAAGAGCCTGGATTAGGACCTGCTCCACTTCCTGTGTGAGGTAATTCTCTAACAGATGTTGTAGAGCATGAACCTGCAGGAGTGAGTCACTGATTTGATGTTTGCAGAGAATGAGAGGGGTTTGTCCATGGTCACGTCAAGGTTCTTTGCACTCTGGGAGGGGGACACTGTGGCCGGTAGTGAGAGCATGTGGTGCCGACTCTATCCACTATCCACGTCACCTGGTAGGAGCGTCCTGACAGGTAGGATGCAATCCAAGAATGTGTAGAGCCTGAGACGCCCAGCCCTGAGAGGGTGACGAGGAGGATCTGATGGTTCACGGTGCCTTCGAGGCAGTGGATAGATCTAGGAGGATGAGAACAGAGGAGAGAGAGTCAGCTTTGGCAGTGCGGAGAGCCTCGGTGACACAGAGGAGAGCCGGACTCAGTTGAGTGAGCTGTTTTGAAACCTGACAGTTTAGGGTTAAGAAGATCATTCTGAGAAAGATAACGTGAGAGTTGGTCATAGACAACACGCTCAAGTGTTTTGGAAAGAAAAGAAAGAAGGGATACCAGTCTGTATTTGTTGACGTCAGCGGGGTCGATTGTTGGTTTCTTGAGGAGGGTAGCTACTCTCCATTTTGAAGTCAGAGGGGACACAGCCAGTAGCAGAAGGGGAGGGCCAAGCCAGCCGGGAGGAAAGGGGACAGTGAAAGTCATAGGATGTGGAAAGGGAGGAGAGTAGGGTCGAAGAGGCAGAATCAAGAGACAGGAGAAAGAATGATTTAGCAGAAGGTAGAAATTATAAGAGGAGAGAGTAGTGGGTAGTGGCTTAGTAGGAGCTGAGTGGGTAGGGTTGAATGCGAGAGCGAGAGAAAAGGAAATAATGTGGTGATTAGAGACATTGAGGAGGTTGCAGCCAGATTAGTAGGTGAACAGGACTGGGAAAGAGTGAGGTCAAAAGAGGAAAGGAGTGGAAAGAAAGAGGTGGAAAGAAATTAATCAAAGTCAGGCGTCGGGAGGTTGAAGTCACCCAGTACGATGAGAGGTGATCCATCGTCGGTAAATTAGCTTATCAAGGTGTCAAGCTCATTGCGGAATTTTCCAAGGGCACCTGGTGGGCAATATATGACAACAATGTAAAGCTTGAGTGGACAAGTGACAGTGACAGCATGTAATTGAAATTAGAAGATGGATAGGTGAGAGAGGGGGAAAATAGAAAATCTCCACTTAGTAGAAATTAGTAGTGTGAACATTTAAACAAAATAAGAAAAATCCCAAACTGAAAAACAATGTTGTTTTGTTTTTTCCCCCTACAAAATTCTAATCGCAATGCAGTTACCACAAAACATATTATTTTCAATGTTATAGCATAACAAGACGATAGGCTATAAGAGGCAAACTTTAGGCTACTTCGGAGAATTTGCGAGGCATGCAAAATAGATTACTAAGACATATGCGTGCCGCGTTTTTTCTTCCTGCCCCCTCCTCTCTTTCCCTCACGTTGGCTCGCTTTGTGTCATATTCATTACACTGATTCTGTTGCTAAACTTTTCTTAAATGGAAGCAAATGGAAAAAAACGGGGAGGGACCTACCTGAATTTGTCCAATAGACACTCGTGTTTTAGCTGTTCCGTTTTGCGACTGTTTGGACTAATGATTACACCCCTTTTCTTTCTCTTCACTAATGATGTCAGTGTGTTCAGTCTTCAGTCTGGTGTGTGTAGAATGTCCTAGCCTATTCATTGATGATAGACCCTGCTTTACTGAAGTTGTGGGACATTGCAAACCAAGAGATTGTGAGATACAGCCTTCCATTGCAAGATATAGCTTTTAATGACCTGTACATAGGACTGGTGCACAGTTCTGACTGTCTGCCTGGTGGCCAACCTGGCTATACTGTGCCCCTCTCCTCTCTCTCCCTCCCTTGCTAGCTAGCTATGAAAGATGCAAGTGTTTGTGTTCTTGGAAGAATTGCAAAAAAAGACTGAGTTGATTCTTAGTGGAATCGAATCTTGACACTCAGAGGTGGAATTGGTCATAATGGTCGTACAGGTGCAATGGTTAACCATCTGAAAAGGGAAACACCACGAGACCCAAACCATTACTGGCAGCAGCACAGCTGCATTGTGAATTACCATGACATTTTATTCATTTTCTGTTTCAATTGATTGTTTTAACGTAAAACCGATAAAGAAATGGCTCTTTAAACGTTAAGAAAAATTGTCCATTTGTCACATCCTTGGCCCTGTACCACCACTGCGACCACCAGATGCTCTCGGACTATGAGAAAATATTCCATGTCTCCGTAAAGGCCAAAAGGTTTAGTACCTGAAGAGCAACATAGGCTGACATTTAGTTTTTCCAGTTATTGATGCATTCTGCATGAATGCAATCCGTCGGTGGCGTTGGTTGGCGGGACGCTCAGCGAGATGGAGAGATGGAGGGATACAGAGGTGTGCGGGAATTGAATACACTCTGAGGCAGGGAGGCGAGCGGCCTCAATCTTGAGTGTTTTTGAGTGTTTTTCGTCCGCCGCTGCGCTGTGGCGCGTCGACCAGGGAGCTGATCAAAAGTTAATCTCATCATCACATATGCAGATTTCCCTGCACATGTGATTCACATTTGATCAGCTCCCCGGCCAACACCCTCCGGATTCTCTCCCTCTCTGCCACTCGCCTCCCTGCCTAAGAGTGTATTAAATACTCTCCCTCACACCTCCGATCGCCCCATCTCTCCATCTCACCAACCATCCCCCTCAACCAACGCCACCGACGAATTGCATTCATGCAGAATGCATCAATAACCGGAAAAACTAAAAGGCCTTGTCAGGGACGAGGAGTTGTCACAGGTGCAGGCAAATGATTCTCCACCGGCTCTCATCTGAGCTGCAATCAGCTTATAATCTGGGTATACATCAGGCTCTGACATGGACATTTCCTGCTTCCTTTCTCATTCTCTGTGGCAGTAATCACAGCGAGAGGCGCTCAACCTCACCAAAATGTATAAATAATTTTAATTCAAACATATTAACAGTCAAAATACGGGAATCCGTCATGGCGGCGTACGGGGAAAGGCTTCTTAAGAAGCAATCAGGGCCTCGGAGTGTGGTCTTTGTCTTTTGGCGACTGAGAGACAGGGTGCAGATTACTATCAGCCAACCCTGTTCTGCATAACTGCTCCCCCCCCCCCCTCAGTGCTTTTAAATGTTCCTGACGATCTATTACATTTACCAAGCAGCCTTCCCAGGCGGCTGCACGGCCCCCCTTGCTTCTCCCTTTAATCTCATGCTTCCTTGGGAATGCGAAGGAGATCTGGACGAGGGTTTAAAGACCTTTTTATGAAGGCAGGCATGTGGGCCTCTATCCATCTTCCACCAACTAGCAGACACGTTTATGTTCCATGGACGGGTTATGTCCCGCCATCTTAAAGAACAAAAACTTGCCCTTTTTACCTCATTGGGAAGAAGAGATGCTGGACATGTTACAGTGTTTTTTTTAGGGTTCCTAGACCAGCACCAGATCTTACGCTTGACCCAACAATGGACGTGACTTGGATGTATCTCTCACAAACTAGAACGATTTTCAGTCTTTAAATGTTAGACAACATTATCCTCCGGTGTGTTGATTATGTGAGATCAGACATGAATCTACGCTAGAAAGTGTAAATATTGAAGATGCATACATATTGTAGACTCACAGATAATGCTACGATCATTCCATCGACCCTGTGACAATACGAGTCAAACACGGATGCCCATACAGGCATAGGCACAGGCTTCCCATTGGCACTGAAATTAATTCCATTGCTTTGCTGTCGGAGTGTGTCATCGGATACGCACACATAAGTATAAAGATGTAAAATGGCATAATCCAGCCATCCAACCATCTTATTAAAGCACATCAAAATATATATTTTTTCATTCCACCCAGAGGAGAAAAGAATGTTAGCACTATCTATTCACAGGAGGTGAGAATTAAGGCAGTTTCCGCCTGGAAGCCACTCAAGCTTGTCAGGACACGGACTGCGGTTTTATGTCATGTCATTTATCTGGCGTTTATATTCTCTATGACCGCATTGTCTCTTTCAAGAACCTTTGGAAAATATACACGCTGTACAAACAGCCACCTCTTGTCCGTGGCGTAACTAGGAAATGCTAATGTTTTTCTAACAGTCACGGCGTCATAATGATCCACACACACACACACACATCTCAGACACACTTCCTTTTTTAAAATTCCTATTTAAATAAATATGTATTTAATAACACAGATAACAGTCAGAGAGAGTGGAATCCACATGGAAAGATAGGGGCATGTAGAAAAAAAATGGAAGGATGCGGGGTGAATGACAAGAATGGATCGAGGGATGCCCTCTCTTCGTCCGCCGTAAAGCACATCGAGGCAAATCAACACCCCATGGATCACAACCCTTTTCATTACAGTTTTAACAGGCACCGCACTTTCTATTCCTCACCTCGACAAAATCTTTGATGTAAAAGTTCCATAATAAAAAGAATAATAATGGTTTTCGCCATGGCCACAAGTTAATGGTTTGGATCCTAGTTGGGACTGTATGGATATGAGAGTGGAGGCAGCAGCAGCCAATGACCTGGTGGTCCTGTAAAGGTGGGTTCAGATTAGGCTTGTCTGTAGGCCTTAAGGAGACATATTTAGAATCGTATGTTATTATAAAAAAGGATATGACTGGATAACAGCATCAGTAGTGTATGCCATGCAATAACTGCACGAACAGTGTGCTCAACACATTGGTCATTTGAACCTTACCCACGTCATTGACCATTCTACAGCTGGTTATATAGAAATACACACAACACACTCACACACTGAGCCACATAAACGTCGGACATCATGTGAGTGTGTGCATGCTGTGAGAGTGTTTATTAAATTGCAAATCAGGGCAGCAAATTGAAAAGCCCTTGATCTTGTCATATAGATTTTCCCCCATCTATCCCACCCTTCACCCCTCTTCCCCCATCTATCCCCTGGCCTTCCCCCATCTATCCACTAGCATGAGGGCACACAGCAGGAATTATAGCTCAGTGAAGTGCGGTGGCAAAGCCCGGGAGATTCATAGACAGTTGAAATGATAAAGTCTGGTCCAGGAGAAGCGCTACCGGTGCAATAACAGCCAGAGAGTCACAATAAAGTTTAGTTTAATGACAAGCACAAATAACCTGAACATTTGGCTGGGCCGCTAAACCCTTGCTTCAGGATCGCATCTGATATATTAGTGGGCAACTGACCATGACTGCCGTGCGATTGTGCTGCTTGCCACGGAGGCGTGGGTCGCGGTGATACATGCGGCAAGGTGGCAGGTGTCCATTTTATAGAGTTATTCACTCGGAAATGCTGCCGGAGTGGACACTGGACGTTGGCTGGGCCATGGAGGGTGGAGGGGGCCTGGTTACATTATTGTTATTGCACAGCTGATATCTCCCAGACCCTGGCCCTGTTCACGTGCCCCACTGGACCTCTGGCTGGCTCAGCACCACTGCAGTGCAGTAGTCTAGTACACCAAACGCTAACAGGCTAACGGGTAGTCTCTGAGGTGATAACCAACCTGATGCGCTAACATGATAATGGCTAGTCTCTGAGATGCAGCTAGCCAAGTGCGCTAGCAGACTTATAGTGTCTGAGGTGATAACCAACCAGCTGTGGACAGGGGAGCCTGGCCTGACTAGCATCCTAGGCTGGGCTGGGGCACTTTGGTTGGTTAAACGACACCCAGAGAAAAATTACAGGGGCTTCAGCTTTTGGTCACTGTGTCCCGGTCTGGTCTGGTCTGTCCGCAGGGCTGTCCATTTTAGACAAGCCTCATGTAAAAACAGAACGGATATTATGTTTTCCCCTGAATCAATTTGGTGACCACATCATCTAGCAGTGTCCTGATACACCTGGTTAAATGACCAATGATGACTAAGTCTGAACCACAGAGAAACAACTAGATTATTTAGATCAGTGGTTGTCAACTGATTGATAGTAAATGTACCAATTATCTGAGAAGGGAAAACAGTCCTGTCTTTTCCATTGTCAATAATTCCGTTTGCCCATATTCTTGATGAAGACCACAAAATCAATCAAATCCAGTAAATAGTACTGCTAAAAGCTCCCTATTGGAAATACTGTGATTGAACAACATTTTTGAAGAGGTTAAATTATTTAAAATATATATAGATTAGTTAGTCATTTCTACACACTTTCTACCTGGTTTTATTCGATTAAGTTCGGACATTTTTTATTTGATTACATTTTTCTTTACTCAGACACTCAACCCATTCAAAACGTCCCGAGAAACAAACCAATTGAGAATCGCTGATTTAGATGATCTATTTTTACATTCTGAACATCCTCGCTAAAGCGAGATCACACATGATCATGTGAAAAACAATGGGACATAACAATATTCAATTTGCTCCAACACTCGTTTATCACACGCTTATTGTCACCTACTTAACCATAGTGAGTGATGATGGCTGGCTGGCCATGGCCTATGGTGTAGCTGATGGGCTGATGGTCTGATAGGCTGGGGTAGGAGATGGAGTGTCGGGCAGCTGGTCGCTTGGTGGTGAAATAGGGGATCAGGACTGGCTGAGTGTTGTGAGGACCAGCGGGAGAGACGACCACTGGGAGATGGACGATGGTGTGGCGCACCGGATAGTTTTCCCACAAATCAATCACTTGCTCCCTTAACAGTACTACACCTATGAGTATTCGTTCGCTTGAACATTTTGGTTGATGAGTACAGGGAAAAGACAATGCAGATATCCAGAAAGAGTGAAATAAGCCACAATACAGCCTTTGAATCATCCCTTTTGGGATGAACCCAGCACTGTAGACTCTAACAAGGGACACTAAGCGACCACCCTCTGCTAGGCTAGTTGTTGCCACGTTTTCTGTTTACACGGGCTAAAAGAGCTCATTTAGCGTGGCCATTGTTGAACGTGGCCCTCAATGCAGATCAATTTGAAGGGCCATTATCCAAGGAGAACGCCAGAGACAAAAGGAAGACAGCTAGTGACAAATGATCCAGCCCATAGTAGGGTATAAGACACGCTTACCATGCTAACAACATGGTCGGCAGAATGGACCCCACCCCCCGTTGAACGCAAACAATGGGCTTCCTATTAATCATCGTTGATACGTGTCATCATTATCCCTCAATGAATGGCTATCCAGACATCCCGGCGGACATCAACATGACAATTCAACACGCTGCAACGCAACTCCACTGAGAGATAGACTGGAGCATATTTCAATTTCTAAATGGTAGTGGACACAAAATAATAAACGGATTGTGTCGTCATCATCATGTCATCTGGAGGACTAGAACAAAAAATGGCGTTTGTGGGAAAATGGCACTGAGTGTTGGGGATGAGGGAGATGGTGGTGGTGTCTGGGTAACCTTGCAGGTACACTGTTGTGATTATTCTGTACAGGTTGGGATAATGTTGGGCCCTGGGGGACAGAGAGGAGCTGATTGGTGATTAGAGATATAATTAAGAGCAGCTTTGACATGGCCCCTCCCCCCTTCCTCCCCCCTCATACTCCCCCAGTCTCCCCAGTGCCCCCCACCTCCCCTAAAAAGCCCTCAAGGCCACTTCTCATCTGTGTTTATGGCTCTTCACCCTATTATCCCACAACAAAAGGGAGCTTCGCCACACAAACCCCAGCCAGCTGCCTGCCTGCCTCCCTGCATGCCTGGCTGCCTGCCTCCCTGCCTCCCTGCATGCCTGGCTGCCTGCCTCCCTGCATGCCTGGCTGCCTGCCTAGTTACCACCACTGCCCTGGAATACACTGGTCCTCTCCAGTGACAATAAAAAGAAACTTGAGATGAAACAAAAAAAAGTTACACCATATTTGCTCAGACTAACTATGATGAAAGGCAATGAAGACAAGGGCTCCTCATGCAGGTATCAATATAAATATTACTGGAAGGTCAATTAATATGTAAATGAACTCCTCCATTTAATTAGCTATTTAACTATTTTCTGAGGCATGGACATATTAAATCATGCTTAAAGACCCCTCTAACTAGGCTCCTGACAATAGTGCTAGGGAGTCGCGGGCTCATAAACTACCGGCTTGACCTATAAAGAGCCGCGAGTCTGCTAATTCCATCTCAGGCTAATTTTATGACTTGCATAAAATAACCATAGTGCAGCTTTGTGGCTGTAAAGAGGACGTGGGTGATAAAACTAGAGCCGGGGAAAGCATCAGAAATCTCCTCTTTACTAGTGTCCTCGTTTATTATTCTATTATTCTTTGCAGGGTACCAGGCTCCCGTGAAAGACAAATGACCTTATTATATTAAATCATTTGTGAGGATATTAACCGTTAATCACATATAAACAGCATTTAAAAGGTATTGATTTCCCAGCAGCTCATAACAGCTTTTTAAATTGATGTTCAATAACATGATAATAGATAATCAGCATAATTCTGCCCGTCAAAGTAGGGGACAAAGGTTAATGAGCGTTACTTGCAGTGACCTCATCCCAACTCCCCTTCACACCCCTCCAAACCCCGACTGATGACCTCTATCTCAACAGGTTCATGACCTTGGCTGTTCCCATCACCCCAGAAAGGGATGGACAACATGTTCAACATGGACAAAATACCTGTCTGCCCTCTGTCAGTTTTCAGAAGCATACCATATTACTCACCATGGTATGCTATTTCACATGTTCAAATGGAAATCAGATTAAAACTGGTGTTGTCATAAAATGACACTGTGACATTACAAATACATCATATGTACACTGAGTACACAAAATATTAAGAGTAGTATGTGAATTACATTCAGTGAAGTACAGTACGTAACGCAACTATGAGAACAATACAACAATTACCTTGGGAGCAGAGGTAGAGGAGAGGAAGAGGGGTCAAATGGGCCAATAATGAGACTAACCTACACACAGTAAATAAACATTGAATTCAACTTAGTGTTGGTGTAGATACATCTATAGCTCAGTAATCACCTCTCTAATACACCAGGCTTGTATAGAGTAGAATGGCCTGTCCTATTACCACATTAAGCCTGTAGAAAATGTCTCGTCCTATTGCCGGATAAACGTACGTTGCCTGATAGATAGCTATGTCACAGGGAATCATTCAAACTTGTTTACTATACTACACCCCTATAACATTGATAATATATTTATACCAATTGCAATCAACATTCCATACAGTTGAATGATTAATTCAGAATTATGGGCTTTGACATTAGGAACACCTGCTCTTTCCATGACATAAACTGACCAGGTGAATCCAGGTGAAAGCTATGATCCCGTATTGATGTAAACTGTTAAATCCACTTCAATCAGTGTAGATGACCGGGAGACCTGTTAATTAAAGAAGGATTTTAAAACCTTGAAACAATGGAGACATTGATTGTGTGTGTGTCATTCAGAGGGTGAATGGGCAAGACAAAATATTTAAGTGCCATTGAACTGGGTACGGTAGTAGATGCCAGGCGCACCGATTTGTGTCAAGAACTGCAACGCTGCTGGTTTTTCATGCTCAACAGTTTCCCGTGTGTATCAAAAATGGTCCACCACCCAAAGGACGTCAGGCCAACCTGACACAACTGTGGGAAGCATTGGAGTCAACATGGGCCAGCATTACTTTGGAACGCTTTTGACACCTTGTAGAGAATTGAGGCTGTTCAGAGATCAAATGGGAGGGGAGGGTACAACTCAATATTAGGAAGGTGTTCCTAATGTTTGGTGGAACTCAGTGTATATCAAAATATCCAGTTTTAATAAAGAGTAGTAGACCATACCTTCTTGTCAAAGGTAGGAAAACACATTATACGCCTATAGGCACATTAACTTTTGGACACACTATCGCTAGCAGTTTACAGGTGAGTCAATGAAGAAAATTGGGCACAACAAACTTTGAAAACGGATACCTATATTTGGACTTTTCACACCTTAGGTGAATCATAACCCTTTATTTGCAAGTATGGACAGCCATATTGTATTTAACCCTAGAACTTCACTTCAAAGACTACACTTTTGGTGCAGTTTTCACATTCGTGTGTGTGTTCGCGTGCGTACATCTGTGTATGTGTGTGCATGCATGCGTGCGTCTGTGTGTGTGTGTGTCTGTCTGTCTGTCTGTCTGTCTGTCTGTCTGTCTGTCTGTCTGTCTGTCTGTCTGTCTGTCTGTCTGTCTGTCTGTCTGTCTGTCTGTCTGTCTGTGTGTGTGTGTGTGTGTGTGTGTGTGTGTGTGTGTGTGTGTGTGTGTGTGTGTGTGTGTGTGTGTGTGTGTGTGTGTGTGTGTGTGTGTGTGTGTGTGTGTGCGCGTGTGCGTGTACGTGTGTGTGTCTGCATCCTTGCGCGTGTGCGTGTGTTTAGTTTTAAGAGTCCTCCCAGTTGCTGTTGTGAATCCAGACCGCCCGCAGATACCATTTAGTTTTAAGAGTCCTCCCAGTTGCTGTTGGGAATCTGGAATGCCACAATAATACATTGCAGCAGGTAGCAGAGGATGGCGTGCAGCATGCAAATCTATCTTGGTGTCCCTCTGGGGCCGAGGCAGAGGAGAGCACAGGGAGAGAAAATGAAACGGTGCTGCACCAAACACTGTGTCTCCTCTCTCTCTGGGACCAAAGTTAATTTCGGAGAGGGAAGTAGAAAATAAGGTTCAGGCTGGGCCTCCCTATCCTCTATCTCCTGTTCCAACACACTGTGGCTCATAGTATGGTACTAGAGATGGATATGTGAGAGGATAGACTCACATTCAAAGCCTGACACAGGTCCAGCTGATTCATTATGACAGGCCTATCTTTTATTAGCTCGTGGTTCGTATTTAAATTCCATCTCGTTGGAGGATGAAAAAAAGGTGAGTTTTCTCTGGTTGAATACAGCTGATGTATTATGCAGCCAGACGTATAGCTACGGCCAGGTAATTATTATTAGCCCTGTGTGTCTTGACAGTTGTGTTGAGTAGGGTATTATGTACGGGTATATGATATTAGCCGTTTAAGTTAGTAGTGAGTCCTATAGATTGACAGGATGTAAACTCACACAGCCACTGTGCTCAGTATATCCTAAAGATTGGAATGCTCTATGTAGATTGCCGATGCAAAACCATCCCAAGACAATACAAGCAAAAATCCCCAATAACAGTCTCTCTTGCCAAACTGTTGTTAGAAGAGACGAGCTCATTTTCAGGTGTAGAATTTTATCGTAGGATGAGGGGCTGAAATCAAACACATCCAATTTGCCAGTTATTAGGAGATAGACGAACAGGAAATTAATACAGGGGTGGACGCTAGAGTGATTCAATTCCAGGCTGCCAGCACAGGCCCTGGTTTTATAGTCTCCTCCCAGAGCCGTGAAGAGAGCGAAACCAGGCTAAATGAACATGACTGAGTTTGCTACTCTGCTCCTCTCAGCCTGTTGTTACGATATGGCTTTTAGCCCAAAACTTTTCGAATTCCTTATGAGTAAAAGGGTAATCGTCTGAGTGTAGTCATTTGTGATGGAATATGTGATCTAACTGCCCTACACTCCAAAGTAATAAGGTTGATATCGTAGTGTTATAGTAGAGTATCAAAGTAATCTGACCAGATATTTTTTATATATTTAACATTGACTTTATTTCACTGCTTCACTTAAGTAAAACGTTTAAAACTTCTTCAGCAGCAGTACCCCAAAAATACTTGTGTTTAATGGTACAGTTCAGACGTGTCTTAGGGAAAGGAAACTCTGCACACAACCTTTTAGTCATTTGATGTGCGACGATTTTGGTGAATAAAGACATTCGCCAAAGCATTTTAGTGCTTTATATTTCCCTGCACCTTGTATAGCTACTATGTTGAGATCTCTCCATTGCTCAGATTTGAGAGACAGAGGTTCAAGGAGTCCAGTGTGGCTGATACTAAGGCAGGGAATAATGATGAGGTGATGGGAGGTGGAGGACATGCTCTGCACCTCTGGTGTTGGGAGAAACAGACCAAACTGTATTGATTCTGATCCTGTTTCATTTTTGTAAGTGGCCAGTGTTTCACACTTTGTTTGGGCACCTTTTTTGATGGCCCCTGACAGGCCTGTTGATGCTGCCTGGGACAATTTGACAGGCTGGACGAGGCTGGGGGGAATGAACGAGGGGAGAAAGGGGAAGGGAAGGGGAGCAGGTTGTGAGTGTGCAGCTTAGCACAGCTCAGCACCACTGACTTTCCTATCCCATCGCCGCCTCCTCCCTCAGCCTCCTGGAATCAATTCTGTGTGTTTATAGACCATTTCACAGGCCTTTACCTGTAACATCACTGGTGTCAGTCCCATAAATACCCACAGATATATAATGGTTGAATTAGTATAATGGTTAAAACAAGGCTCTGGCTACAAGCATAAAGGAAATGTCAACATGTTCTCTTCACTAAGGCAATTAGAGACCATTACTACGACAGGCTTGGCTTGGAAACATCATCAAGGTTAAAGTCAAGATCCACAAGACCCCTCCAACTGCTGTTTTTTTGTTTACCCCTTGTCTCTAATAGATGGGCCATGCACATTTTGCAAACAGAGGCATTCGCAGGGTTTCTTCCAGGTTCAACGCCAAATCAGCCCACAGTTTTCAGCGCTCCAGGTAACTGGCCAGACGAATGCTCAGTGAGCTGGTCAAATACAGAGCATTTAGACTAAGGGTGCATGCAAAATGGCGCCCTATATAGTTTACTACTTTTGACTAGCCCTATAGGCTCCAATAGGGGGGTAGGGCTCTGGTAGTGCAGTATAGGAGATAGGGTGGCATTTCAGATGCAGACTAAACCATTTAAACAAAAGGACAAGCCAGACAACACTTCCACACCACTGGTTACCACATGGGACCACATGGATGTTCAAATCCAATCAAATTGCATTAGTCACATGCGCCGAATGCAACAAGTGTAGACCTTTACAGTCAAACGCTTACTTACGAGCCCCTAACCAACAAGGTAGTTAAAAAAAAATACACAGATAAAAATAAGAAGTAATTAAAGAGCAGCAGTGAAATAAGGACAGCGAGACTATATACTGTGGGGTACCGATGCAGAGTCAATGTGTGGGGGGCACCAGTTATTTGAGGTAGTATGTAGAGAGAATTATTAAAGTGACTATGTATAGATGACAACAGAGAGTAGCAGTGGTGTAAAGAGGAGGTGGGGGGGGGGGTGTTACTGCAAATAGTCTGGGTAGCCATTTGACTAAATGTTCAGGAGTCTTATGGCTTGGGGGTAGAAGCTGTTTAGACTCCTCTTTTACCTAGACTTGGCGCTCCGGTACTGCTTGCCGTGCGGTAGCAGAGAGAACTGTCTATGACTAGGGTGGCTGGAGAATTTTTAGGGCCTTCCTCTGACACCGCCTGGTATAGAGGTCCTGGAGGGATGTGGGTGTTTATTAGATCGCCTGCGAATTCTCAGAAGGCAGCCGGACCTTTCTCCGCCTCCTCTTCACGCAGACCACGGGGATCGGGGCCTGTTCCCGAGGAAGCAGCGTATCCTTTGCGTCAGGCTCGTCAGAGTCGTGAAAAGAAAAAGAAGATTCTGCTAGTCCGTGGTGAGTAATCGCAGTCCTGATGTCTAGAAGTTATTTTTGGTCATAAGAGATGGTAGCGACAACATTATGTACAAAATAAGATTTTAAAAGAAGTTACAAACAACGCAAATAAGCGACCCAAAAATCCCAATCGGCTGGGGGCACGTAAAACGTCTGCCATCTTCTCCGGGCGCCATGTTTCAGTAGGAGATAATGTAATTCAGGTTATTCCCCACAAGTTAATGAAATGAATGAATTACTGAACACACACTTAAACTGGTCAATTGAGTATTTGTGCAATTATCTTTTTCAAATGGTTTAAATGACTTCGCTGCCGGGACAATTTTCACACAAGCAAAATAACTAAATACTAAGCCTAACATTGCTTACACTGGCAACAAACAAAAAAAAGATTGTAAAATAAATCAATTGAAACTGAATAGCCTACTTACAATAATATATATATATCTGTTTAACATGTGTTCAAGCATCGAATGCAAACAATGCAGGATTTACAAGAAGGTTTGAGTTCCACGAACAAAGCAACCAGCTCTATGTCAACATATAAAAACTGAGACACACTGGTGATAATGTCAAATCAAAACCTTGGGAGTGTTGCCTCCAGACTGCAGATGCAAGCAAGGTTAAGAGAAAATGGTTCACGACCACACATCCCCCTATGGCCTTAAAGACTGGCTACAGCTGTGTACAAGCCAGATTGGGTTTATGATGTCTTGCTCGTTCGGAGGTAACTGTGTACTCCCCAAAGGCCATGGCATTTCAGTCCAGAGTATTTCAACCTTCATCAAGGTGCTAATTTGACCAGACCACTACTGTAGTTTTATGATGAGAACGCTGGGAGCATAAGTTAAGCTAATGTACTGTATAGCAATAGATGTATGGAAAGTACACCTCATTCTTCTGTACAGCGTCGCAAAGCACGCAGAACGCCATTATTAAGAAATACAAAAAAGTACTATGTTACAACACGTCATAACAATGTTTTCACCCGTGTAACTACAGTGTTACCACACAGTCATAAGAGCAACTTAAAGTGCTGTCAAAAATGTATTCAGGAAAATTCAGTTTCCTTTCCAATTCTGCAGAAGCTACACAGTTTTAAGCCTGACTGAGTCCTGTTTGTCCTGCCATAGAGAGCCGAGCAAGGCTGGGCAGGCGACAGGCCTCACGTATGCATCAGAATGCAGTCCCCTGTCTGCTCTGTCCCAACACCGCCCGCCTGCCCTCCCAACACTAGATGATAAGTCACCTAGCCTGGCCATATTGATTGGGCTCCGGGAGCCTTATACAAAGGATAGCAGGGAGCTGAGTGATTGTGTTTTACAGAGAACATTATCACTCCACCGAATGAGAGAGTGGCGAAAGAGAGAGAGGCCCGGCCAGGAAATGGAGAGGCCACCAGCCACGGCGGGAGGGAGTATATGACTTGACTCAGTGAAGCACTCAGTCCAATTTGAAAGCCAAATTGTGGTGCTTTAGAACAAAAAGAGACGGCTACAGATTGTCGGGTGATTTTTCTCTCTTTGGTCTGGTCTTGGACAGATTTACAATACTATTACTATTTCTATTCATTGCATTTTCTTCTATAAATTCATAACAGTGCTGAATCAAATTACACTGTACTGAACGTGTTCTGCATTTCATAATCGAAAAAAAAAACACCGAAATAAATACTAGGCTACTGTGTGACATCAGTTTTTATCTTATTCCTATGTCCAGTGTTAAAATCTATTTTATCACGACAGTGGATAGAATGGTTAAGGACAATTCTGTCAAAGTGATTGCATTGAGCCTTCAGATAACAATCCAAGTCAGCATCTCTGCTTCACTTACAGTAAACCAGCAGATGGACACATTTGTCCGTTATGGTCATTTAAATAGCTTTTACCGTTTTACCCCAGTCTATTTGTTTTGAACGGTAGATTTATGGTTCTGCAAGGTTTTATCAGCTCTGTCTGTAGATTAAATATGGACCCGTCTGCCAGTAGATCCCAGAGATCCCGTTGAAGGCCTGCATAAAAGCGTCCTTTTTTTCTGCTACCTTATCTCTCCCTCCCTCCTTTCTCTCTCTCCTTCTCCACCTCCCTCTCCTCTTCTCCTCATCCCTCTCTTACCATCCCTCCCGTTATCCCTCCCTCCTTTCTCTCTCTCTCCCCTTCTCCACCTCCCTCTCCTCTTCTCCACCTCCCTCTCCTCTTCTCCTCCTCCCTCTCTTACCATCCCTCCCGTTATCCCTCCCTCTTTCATCTCCCCACGTATAATTTTCCGGTCAAGCTGTGCTCTTCGTAGATAGGACTAACTTGGTAATCAGTGAGGGTATCAGAGCTCTAATAGACTCACACAACAGCTTCTCTTATCAGCCAGGTGCAATCTGGGGCTGCCCGCTTAACAAAGAATAAAAAATATAAAAAAATCCATGCTGCCGCTGGCACTTTAATAGATTGATGCTAAAAGTTTAGAAAATAAAACCCTGCCTGCTCGGCTAGCACGGCAGAGCTGCTTCCCTCAGACAGAGGGGCCCTCGATTGGAAGTGGCAGCTCGCGTTCTCTGCATCAGCCGGCCCTGTCATCTGGCCCGGGAGGTGCGTGTGTGTGTGCGTGCGTATGTGTGTGTGTGTGTGTGTGTGTGTGTGTGTGTGTGTGTGTGTGTGTGTGTGTGTGTGTGTGTGTGTGTGTGTGTGTGTGTGTGTGTGTGTGTGTGTGTGCTAGCACCTGATACATCACACGAGAGCGGCGTCTGAAAAACACATGTACTCAGAATCAGGGAATCAATAGAACACTTAATGAACAATTAGCGGAACAGCTGTAGGGCTGTCAGAGGCCCATCTGTATACAGCTCAGAGAGAGAAGGGAGAGAGGGGCAGAAAAAGGGTAGAGTGGAGAGAGAAGAGAGAGAGGGGAGTGGGCCTAATCCCATAACACTGGGCCTATTGCTTCAGGACATATCCCCCTTCCTCCTCCCATGCCCATAACAGCCGGGCCTATTTAGCCAGCAGAGCCTTCCTCCATCTCCCTCACCTCAGTCAAAATATGGAAATGGTTCAAGACATCCTTCAGGCTGAAGGATCGATAAATTTGACAATCTATGGCATTTAATTAAAATGGCCCCCGAAAGAGAGGCAGTTTGTTTTTCTGTGCTGACTCGGCCTGTCGTTTATTGCTCAAATGAATACATAAGTGTGTTCATAAGCACCCTTACATTAAATCCTCTTTACTCTTTAAAATAGGGTGGACCATGGTTTTCACCCCCCCCCCCCCGCGCGCCTATCCAGCCTGCCAAACACCATGGACAGATTCAATTAATATCTAAACCTAGTGACTTTTAGCGTATTCTTGATGCATAAAGAGATATCCCTCCACCTCAAACCATGACAAATGAACGTTGGCGACAGTGAGCTCTCTGATTCGCTTGTCACCGACGGTGGCGACCTTAGCTGCCAATCGGGTGGACAAATAGTCAACAGTAAACGTACACCGGGTTGTTGGATAGGTTCAGCCTTCGTGTGTGTAGTCTGCATAGCTGACGTTTATACATGTCGCGAGTGGACCAGTGGTGTAGGACTGACATATATTATGGTTAACTAAGCACCATGTAGGGTTTGGACGGTTGGATGGACAGAGTCTTGTAATTGACCTTGGACACCCTCTGTCGTGATATATTAAAACTTCATTTAAAGAAGAACATCCCCGGGTGGAGGAGGGATGAAGACTCTACCTCCCTCTCCTGCTGTAATGGATTAGATGGGAATCCATTATGCATTTCAGCTAGAGAAAAAGTATGGCCTGAGACCTGCTTAAAAATATATATTTTTTGTACTGAAAATTAATGCGTTCACACGTTCCACTGAGTCATTTTAAATGTTCTTTTTTAGTATATTAGGTATATGTGTTGAGAAGACCTATATTTCAAAGGAGTGTGGAGACCTAGTATTATAATAATGGGCACATTAATACATTCATGATTTTATCCTCTGTGCTATCTGTGTTTCGCAGTTGTTCTGGTATTCTTTTAGAGATCATACGCACACACACACACACACACACACACACACACACACACACACACACACACACACACACACACACACACACACACACACACACACACACACACACACACACACACACACACACACACACACACACACACACACACACACACACACACAGTTGTTGTGACAGTTCTCTCACCTCTACATCAGAGTGGTTTTATGTGTCAGCCAGGCTGCAGAGATTGTATCACTACGCTGTGTAAATAACTAGCTCTTTGGCCCTAACTCCACGGGCGGATGCCCACCAATAGCCACCGGAGACGTTTCACTGTCCTGACATTTTCTCCCCTGACCTCCAGTCTAACTCACTCCACTTCTCCAACCTCATCTTTTACTATTTGCCTTGGACAATGGTCCACTCAATGGTAAAAGTGTTTGAAAACCAAATGATTACTAGGCATGTCATTTTTGCTAATTCTAATTAAAAAGGTTAGATTGCACCATCATGTTGAGTCTTTAACAGGTGCAGGTGCTGATTAAATTGATTCACTGAGGCAATTACATCCGGATCCCCTTTAATTACTCTGGCTTTATGGCGTCTCTCTGCAGCACCAGGATCATGGAGAAGCTAGCTAGGGCCCTGCAGCCGCAGGAGGATAGTGGTGTGTGTGTGTGTGTTGCAGATCCGCAAGTGCATAGGCAACCACACACAGCAAGTACTTAAGCATACAATCACGCACTCTCGTATGCACATACACGCACACACAAATTTGCACACGGACACACATTCTCAAACATGCACATGCCATAGACATACTCAACAGAATAGATGTACACAAATAGACACTCAAATAAACAAGCAGGTACACCATACAGTGCGCTGGCTATGAGGAGACTCCGTAGAACACTAACAGGGCTATGAAACCGCAGTGTGGCAGAGACTCATGCACAGCAATGACAGGGGGAGGTAAAGCTAGTGGTAGAGGGAACTGTGTTAGTGTGCAATATACTCTCTTTGAAGCACAATGCACAGGTGCACAAAGTATGTTATCACACACACACACACACTCGCACGCACACGCACGCACGCACACACACACACACACACACACACACACACACACACGCACACACTCACACACACACACTCACACGCACACACACACACACACACACACTTGCCACCCCTCTCGACACAGGAGTAGGAGGAGAACTGAGTCGACAGCTACACAGCAGGCAATATCCTGTGCCTTCAGCCCCGTTGAGGTGCTGGATCCTTCCTTTTCAGGCTGCGGATGCATCTGGTTAGTAAAAGCTGACAGAGGGCCGGCCATGCCTGAGAGGAGAGGGGAATGAGGAATTTCGGTGTTCCTCCACATCACCCCGGAGACCATTTGCCTGAGATTCCCTGTCACCGGGAGTAGAAATCAAAACCAGCACACACATCTGTTGTCTAAATGTTAACTGCAGTGCCCTCCATGTTGTCACAGCCAGGCAAGGTTAGCCAACACCGGCTAGGAGGCTTTTCTTTGGGCATCTGCCATGGCAACGTGTAACAGAAAGAGGAGCAAATCAAATGTATTTGTCACACGCTATATACAGGGAGTACCAGTGGCAGAATAATATGAGGTATTTGAGGTAGATACAGAGCCTTCAGAAAGTATTCACACCCCTTGATTTTTTTCCACATTTTGTTGTGTTACAGCCTGAATTTAAAATGGATTACATTGAGATTTTGTGTCACTGGCCTACATAGAATGCCCCATATTGTCAAAGTGGAATTATGATTTTAGATTTTTTTTTTTTTACAAACGAATTAAACATGAAAAGCTGAAATGCCTTGAGTCTTCAACCCCATTGTTATGTCAAGCCTAAATAAGTTCAGGAGTAAAAATGTGCTTAACAAGTCACATAAAAGTTGCATGGACTCACTCTGTTTGCAATAATAGTGTTTGACATGATTTGTTTATGACTACCAAATCTACGTACACTACACATATAATTATCTATAAGGTCCCTCAGTCGAGCAGTGAATTTCAAACACAAATTCAACCACAATAGCCAGGGAGGTTTTCCAATGCCTCGCAAAGAAGGGCAGCTGTTGGTAGATGGGTAAAAATAAAAAAGCAGACATTGAATATCTCTTTGAGCCTGGTAAAGATATTCATTACACTTTGGGTGGTGTATCAATACACCCAGTCACTGCAAAGATAACGGTGTCCTTCCTAACTAGTTGCCGGAGAGGAAGTAAACTGCTCAGGGATTTCACCATGAGCCCAATGGTGATTTTCAAACAGTTCCAGAGTTTAATGGCTGTGATAGCAGAAAACTGAAGATGGATCAACAACATTGTAGTTACTCCACTATACTAACCTAAGTGACAGAGGGAATAAAAATATCCCAAAACATTAATAATTTTTGCAATGAGGCACAAAAGTAAAATTGCACAAAATGTGACAAAAAATATTTACTTTATGTGCTGAATACAAAATATTTGGGGCAAATCCAACACAACACATCACTGAATACCACGATTCATATTCATATTCAATATTCATATTTTCAAGCATGGTTGTGGCTGCATCAGGTTGTGGGTATGCTTGTCTTCAGGAAGGACTAGGGAGTTTAATAGGATAAAATGAAACTGAATAGAGCTAAGCACAGGCAAAATGATTGTGGAAATTCTGGTTCAATCTGCTTTCCAACAAATACTGGGAGACAAATTCACCTTGCAGCAGGACGATAACTTAAAACACAAGGCCAAATATACACTGAGTTGCTCACCAAGATACCGTATTTCCAAAAAGCATGTTTTCACTTTGTCATTATGGGGTATTTGGTGTAGATGGGAGAAATACAAATCTATTTAAGCAATTTTCAATTCAGGCTGTAACACAACAAACGTAGAATAAGTCAAAGGGTATGAATACTTTCTGAAGGTACTGTATGTACATGAAGGCAGTGTAAAGTGACTAAGCATCAGGATAGATAATAATAAGAGTAAAATAAAGAACAGAGTAGCAGAAGCATATGATGAGTGTGTGCGTATGTGTGTTTGTTCTGTGTCGGTATGCTTGTGTATGTGTGTTTGTGTTGTGTTGGTATGCGTGTGTGAGAGTGTGTTTGTGTGTGTTTAGTTGTCGTGTGTGTGTTATGTGTGTGTGTGTGTGTGTGTGTGTGTGTGTGTGTGTGTGTGTGTGTGTGTGTGTGTGTGTGTGTGTGTGTGTGTGTGTGTGTGTGTGTGTGTGCGTGCATATGTAGTGTATGTGAATGTGTGTGGGTTTCGTGTGGGAGTGTCAGTGTAGTGTGTGTGAGTGTGTGGGTATAGTCTTGTGGGTGTGCAAAGAGTCAATGCAAGACAGGGTCAGTGCAGATGGACATGGACACCTCCCAGTTCCAACACAAAGTCACATTGTAGAGGAAATTAACCACATCTAAACTACTTCATTCAAAGTTTTCTTCAGGTTTTTCCTGGACACTAAATTATCTTGGTGGGTGTTGATGTATTGCTGCATCATGACAGCTGTCTGGCAGTGGGCCAATGGAGACATGCAGAGACAGGTGAGGCATGCAATGCCTCAGCACTCCTCAGGATACCAAAGAACTGAGGCAGGATAGGAAGGGACAGGGACAGGACAGGATGGGACAGAATGGACAGGACGGGAGAGGGTAAGATGTAACATGACAGGCTAGAAGGGGATAGGATGGAACAAGACAAGACAAGACAGGACAAGGCAGGACATGGTGGGACAGGATGGGACAGGGCTGGACAGGATAGGTCCGGGACCAGACAGGATGGGACAGGACTCGATGGGACAGGGCGAAAGAGGATAAGACGGGACAGGACAGGAGGAAAGTGGATAGGACAGGATGAAGAGGGCTGGACAGGGCAGAATGGGGCAGGGCCAGGACCAGGACAGGACAGGATAGGAGGACAAGACAGGGCGGTCAGGAAAGGACAGGACTGGGCAGGACAGGATGGGTAGAACAGGACTGGGCAGGATAGGACAGGATGGGACAGGGTAGGATAGGACAGGGCAGGATAGGATAGGACAGGGTAAAGCAGGACAAGACAAGACAGGGGTGAGAGGAGGGGACAGATGTGTGGATTGACGTGAAACGTAAGCGTCCGTGCGTCAGGCAGTATTTATGTTCTGACGATTGCTAGAACACATACATTTACCCTTTTAGACCTATCACAAAGTGATGAGATTTCAAAGTGGTGGAGGTGCTTGTTTGAAGATGCACTGCATACCATTCCACAGCGGTGGGCGACAGAGGGGTGAGGAAGGGCCGGGCGTAAATCTAGCACTGCTGCACCTGGCGTGGGGACAGGGACGGTTTGGGAGGGTATAGGTCCGACACCTTAGAAGAGGACAGGACTTCACACTTACACTACATGTTAGTGTGTGTACATAGGTCATACATATATCCAGTGGTGAAAAAAGTACCCTATTGTCATATTTGAGTAAAAGTGAAGATACCTTAATATGAAATGACTCAATTAAAAGTGAAAGTCACCCAGTAAAATACTACCTGAGTAAAATTCTAAAAGTATTTGGTTTTAAATATACTTAAGTATTAAAAGTAAAAGTAGAAATCATTTCATATGCCTTGTATAAAGCAAAACAGGCGGCATAATTTTCTTGTTTTTAAAATGTACGGATAGCCAGGGGTACACTCCAACACCCAGACATCATTTACTAAATAAGCATTGTGTTTAGTGAGTCCACCAGGTCAGAGGCAGTAGGGATGACCAGGGATGTTCTCTTGATAAGTGCGTGAATTAGACAACTTTCCAGTCATGGTAGGCATTCAAAATATAACGAGTACTTTTGAGTGTCAAGGAAAATGTATGGAGTAAAAAGTACAATACCGTAATTAAACATCTCCACATTATAAATGCAATGTTTAATTGCACTGTAAGATCAAATGCTAGGCTGCACCGTAAGGATCTGGGGGTTTAAGAAGGCTAATCTCAAACATCTACAGTACAGTGGAATGTAACATGGTTGGATTTTCAATTATGTTTTGGTGTAACGGCCGTTGTTGGTGGAAGAAGAGGAGGACCAATGCGCAACGTGGTAAGTGTCCATCTTGATAATTTATTAACATGAACACGAAACAAAATAACGAGAACGAAACAGTCCTGAACGGTGAATACAAAAAAACACTGAACAGAAAATAATCAACCCACAACTCAAAGGTGAAACCAGGCTACCTAAGTATGGTTCTCAATCAGGGACAACGATTGACAGCTGCCTCTGATTGAAAACCATACCAGGCCAAACACAGAAATCCCAAATTATAGACAAAAGAACATAGACTGCCCACCCCAACTCACACCCTGACCATACTAAAACAAAGACAAAACAAAGGAACTAAGGTCAGAACGTGACATTTTTATTTTTTTAACACATCTTCACCCAACACACATTGCGTCACTATGAAAGGTCTAGCTCTAGCCTACAGAGACACCATCACAGGTGTAGTCCCAAGAATGTGTGTGCTGCCGATTCGCCAAAAGCCTGCTTCATTCCAATCCCGTTCCTGCACACTGGAAGATGCGTCACCCAAGGGCTGTGTGACCAGCAACACAAGCCATTTCCTCCTCTGAATGACACCAAAATAAAATCTTTATTGAGTGTCCATCTGTGAGCTCCAAACTCTGGGACAGAAGGACGCCTCATGGATTCCCTTCCCTTTCATGTGAGGAATGTGCTCGGCTGGGCAAATTAGATTTTCAAGAATCCACAATGTCAATGACACTATTGGCAGCTGTGTCTGTGTTAATTAAACAGGAGGGCATGGTTAGGATAGTTAGAGTGTGTGTGTGTGTGTGTGTGTGTGATATTCATACATCCCTGTAAGTACAAGGTGAACATAGCAGACCCTTACAGCACACAGCAGCCATCCCTGTGCCTCCTAGCACAACACACTCTTTCATGTTCACTTGGGGCCTGACAAAAATCCCCAAATCCTGATCCCCCATCACATTCCCCCCCCCCCGTCCACAGACTTTCCACAGCAGTCAAAATACAGAAACATTGCTGCATATTTAATGGCTTGATGTAACAGTTCTCTTTCCACAGAGTCGGCCGGTTGGCCTTAAAAAACAGCCTTGTTCTGTATGAACGCTCTGATCTGACACTTCCTGTAAATGATGTCATTATGTCCTCTACCAGCTCAAATGAGGCTGTATCACATCCGGCCGCGATTCGGAGTCCCATAGGGCGGCGCAAAATTGGCCCAGCGTCGTCCGGGTTTGGACCGGGGTAGGCCGTCATTGCAAATAAGAATTTGTTCTTAGCTGACTTGCCTAGTTTAATTAAAATGTTTTAAATAATACAAATCCAACCAAATGTATCTGTCACATGCTTCGTAAAACAACAGGTGTGGACTAACAGTGAAATGCTTACTTATGGACCCTTCCCAACAATGCAGAGAGAAGAAAAGAGAAATAATAGAAAAATAATAACACAAGGAATAAATACGCAATAAGTAACAATAACTTGGCTATATACACACAGGGTACCGGTCCCGGGTCGATGTGTTGGGGCTCTCTGGTTTCTCAGTGAATGGACATGTGAACAGATCCCTGAACTGGGACCCTCGATCCCAATGCCAATGCCATAATACAAGAGTTTGTATTGTACATGACAATATGTAGAGCATAGCTCAAACGATGGGGGCAACAGAAATATTACCCATGGCAACAGTGCGTCGTTGAACACAGCAATATTTTATTTTCCTCTACAGGCGAACACAATCCCAGCCTGTGTCACAGGGTCACATCTTCCCCCCCGGCTGGTTAATGGGCTGTAGAGATGGTTAGCACGTACGATTAGTTTTAATCTAGTACATTTGACTGGGTTACAAACAGGGTTGAATACATTTCAACACGTGTCAAGTTTTGTATTTTTTTCATTGCAAGATGAGACAAAACCTAAAACAAAAACTCTTTAATGCTTTTGGAACGTGTGAAGAGTTGCAGGGATCAGATTTTATGACTTTATTTTACTTTTCTGCACAGCAGTGTGAGAATCAATATTGTGATAAAGAGACGAATTTGGTTCATATTTGGCAGCGCTGGTAGAATGTAGCTGTCTTTATAGATTTACAGTCGAGTACAACATTTCAAATATATTCAACCTTATCTTCAACCCACATAAAAAAAATATATAGTTTATTCTACAAATGTCTGTCACCATTTAAACAAGATGATTCAATTATTACAATGCAGTTAGTATGTGAGTATAGTGTGTTTGAAGTTTGTAACTAGTGCAATTCTAATGAAAGTGCAAGGAGAAGCAAGGCATTGTACACGTCACCTACATAGATGTTTGACCGTGACATTGACAAACCTTCCATTTAGACTCATTTCATTTGCTTTGAAATGAAAAAAAGAAAAGTCATGTACCAAAGTACCTTTTCAAGGACAATAATCAGAAATGCTCGAATAACCTACCTCGGAAAATGCTAAACATCTTGAAATGATTTGGCAACATAATACTTTTCCTCCTAAGGTAAATGTGAACAACCTAGAACATATTTTACCAATCCAAACCTCCAGTACTTTCTCAGTATTGCTAAAAAAAACGAACTCTAGTATATGAATGGCACTCTCCTATACAAGCACTTCACCAGGCCCAGCTATAGAACCACAGATATATCCTTCCTCATACACGTCCTCTGATGATCCCGTTGGCAGCTTCTGTAGTGCAGCACTGATTTCCTTAAAAGGTAAATGTGTGTTATATTTGGCTGAGAGTCACTCTTCCAATAAGCCAAGGCACCAGATTATCCATCAGTATCAATAATGTACAATGTATAAGATTCAGTAGAGCGCATATCCCTAAGTACAATTTCATATCCATAATACAGACTTCTGGTATGTTTGATTCTTTTTTCTAATGTTACTGATTACATTTGAGCAGTCAAAACTAACAGCAACTATCTACAGTACAGGATAACAGTTTGAATGTTTTTAAGTTGAGCTAATTAAGCCATGAATGCTGGTGTGAGAAAAATAAATAAATACATTTAAGTGTCTGAAATAATTGTTTCATAGCTAGCAGATCCATAGGGTATAGGGAGTGTCTGAGAGGGGGTCTTGAGAGGTCCCGTTTGACGAGTCCTGGCCTTGGATAAGCCTGTTTCAGTCTGTCTGGTAAAGTCACTTCGCCGGCCATTGAAAAAGTCTCTGATCATGACCTTTGCCCTTGGCGTCGGCCTTCAGAGCAGCACAAAGTCTCCAGCAGTGGCAGCCACTGTCCGTGGGTTGTGGATGAAGGGCCATTCCCTTTTCTCCGGGGTTAATGCTGCCGAAAGGTCGTAATCTCTTCCGAAACCTTGCATGGAAGTGAATGCTGGGGATTTGTCCTTCACTGATGGCTGAAATACCTGATTCATAAACAAAAACAAAGCATACAATAACGGCACATGAAAGTCAGGAAAGTTTCTGGAAGTATCCAAAGAAGCCCACCTGAGAGCTGGAGAGCAGAGAGGGGAAACCTGCCTCAGATTCTAAGCTAAATGCTGCCCCCTGGTGTCGAGTTCATTTTATGTACAGAAGCAATATGGTCACAGAGCAGATTTTATCAACAGTTAACGCCTAAACTCACCATGTGTGGCCCTGTGCAGACATGCCCCAAAAAAAATCTAAAATCCAATTGCGCTATTTACTGCCTTGACTCTATATGATAAAAGTTCGGTCACACACAGCCATTCTCTCATCTCACTCCCTAACCTTGCTTTCAATGGGATATCCATTTCATCTGATTACAAACTAATAGGACTTTGACCAAATAGTAAAGGCTTTAGTTCACCCACCTTGGACAGTTCTTGGCTGATTCTCTCATAGGCTTCTACTATAGAAGTATCCAGGACTATGGTACAACTAGGATCCATCTTTACTGAAAGGCATCTTCTTTGGCGACGGGCAACGATATGACTAGAATCCTGTGTCAAAACGGACAGCAGTGTGTTATTGCCGGTAATATTACAAATCAATGATTGAATTGCTTGTGAGTACAGTATCAAAGATATAAGTGCGAAACTAGAAAGACATACCATGAAGATAAACACGTTATGTTTTATGAGTGCAATGCCGTTCTAATTAATCCTGTCACACTCGCAGACTGGTGAAAATAAAGATCTAGCTGTTACTGATCTCTTGTCACATTGTGTGCTCCACCCTTTGACCAAGCATCAGTAGAAGTTCCAATGCAGCAGTCCAGTACACTATGATAAATCCAGGTTTTATGTGTACCGGTGCTGAAATATTCAGGATCATAGTAGCTGAGCTCCTTATATTCCACATGCTGTATTTCTCCCCAGCAGCAGCCTCACATGTCTGAACAGCAAATAAATCAGCAGCCAGAGACTCAGTAATTTGCTCATAGGCTGCTTTAGGATTCACATCCTTAAGTACTAACAGAAACTATTAAATTCACATTACTGAGCCCCAGTCAGCTCAGTGTAATTTCCCATTACCTGCAGAGGGAAATGGCTCGTGCTGACATCCACAAAAGACTGACAGTAATGAGGGTCCATGTAAATCAAGCTGTCATCTACAAGGACAAAACAAAAGACAAGTTATTCAAAAAAAACATCTGATTATTACAAACACTACCACGCCGACGACACATCTCTTCTCTCCACTTTCTATGCAGAGTAGCTCAAAGTCATTCCGCTAGGCAACTGTTAGCCTTCTTACAGTCCAATATGCTTCTTGTTTTTTAATATCGACCAGGGTGGATTAAACTCTGCATAATCAAATGTCGTTGTGCGAGCACATTTCTTTCCCCCCTGGCCACGGAAAGGAGGCTGTCATTGAATTTTTGTGTAGGGCAATTACTTTTACAAACACACAATTATATTCAGCTATTTGCATATGATGTATGTGGGCTGGAGTTGCGTTTTGGCAGCGAGAATGTATTGCTTGTCATTTAGACATAATCCGGCACTGTATTTAAAATTGGTAAAATGTAAATGCATAAATATTGACTGCCAACATGTACAACTGAAGGTTCCTCCTGGCCGCTGAAGGTGATGGAGAGTCACTCACTTTGGGCCTCACTGGATAGATGAGGATGAGATGATATGCATAATGCCTCCTATGGAAATCAATTACGAACACAACTTGGGAGGTTTACCCCTCATGATAAATGAGCCAGGCTTTGATGGTCAGAGAAAAATAAAATAAGCGCTGTTTCACACACACTCCTCTCATATCCAGTCCTCTACGGTCTTCTCGTCACGTACACAAATGCATGAACTTACTTTGCCTCTTTATACAGAGAGGAGAAAGGACATTATGCTAAATGATCTTCACTTCCCTCTCTCTAGTCCTTTGCTTGGTTGCTGTGTGAAACACTAACCTTGAAAGCCCAGGATGTAGCAGGCCTGTTTGGACTTCCCCTCGATGATGCCGATACAGTGTTCCAAACTCTATATGCACCGAGGAGGATTGAGACCAGAGGACAAACAGTCAAATGGGTCGTGCCACCAACTGGGTGCCTTTTGGGTAGTGTAATTATTATTTTATTTTTTTATGTAAAAGTTTGATTTCACTTAATTTTACAATTTTGTCCCCCCAAAAAAGTATTCCCATCTCACAAAAAAATGACTACATTAAGTGTCAAATAAAGTGAAAGGATTGACTATAATAGGGTTGACTGTGGCAAGTGTCTCGTTGAATAGGATGCAGCGATACGAAACAGGATTTTTTTTATTTCTCTACCCAAAATAGAGTATGTCATGAACATGGCGGGGACGAAGCCCAAAACAAACAAACATACATATCTATATCACAGGGCAGTAAAATTCTGGGTGGAGAGCCAGACCCAGTCGCCTGGAGAGAAAACAGGCACCTCACTGTGGTGGCAGTCGGTCTGTTCCTTTGTGACGACGCACGGCCCGCTGGAGACGAGAATGCGCTGTGTTCCAGATCTCCTCAGCCGAGCGAAGCCAGTCGTCCACCACAGGGGCCTCGGTCTGGCTCGAATGCGAAGCTGCCAGGGCCGGATGATACCCCAACACACTAGAAAGGAGTAAGGTTAGTGGAGGAGTGGCGAAGGGAATTCTGCGCGTACTCAGCCCAAGGTAGAAAATCCGCCAACTCCCCCGGCCGGTCCTGACAGTAACACCTCAGGAACCTGCCCACATCCTGATTGACCCTCTCCACCTGCCCATTAGCTTGAGGACAGTACCAGGAGGTGAGACTGACCGTGACCCCCAGGCGTCCCATGAACGCCTTCCATACGCGTGAAGTGAACTGAGGGCCACGGTCTGACACAATGTCCTCCGGGATCCCATAGTGCCGGAAGACCTGCATAAAAAGAGCCTCGGCGGTTTGCATGGCCGATGGGAGTCCCGGCAGAGGAAGGAGATGACAAACTTTGGAAAACTTGTCCATTAACGAAGAGAAAAGTTGATGTCCCCCCGGGAGGGGGGGGAAGGTCAGTGAGAAAGTCCACCGAGAGGTGAGACCAGGGTCGTTGTGGAACCAGCAGGGGAAGGAGCTTTCCATAAGGGAGGTGTCTGGGTGTCTTAGATCGGGCACAGATGGAGCAGGAAGCAGGAACCCAGACATCCCTAGCCAAGGTGGGCCACCAGCACTTCTCAGTCAGGCAGGCGATGGTACAGACTATCCCAGTATGTCGTCCCACACCACTGCCGCGAAGATACGGAATGGAGGGATGATGGGTGTCTCCTCCCCCTGCCTCTCCTCTGCGTCATAGAGGTGAGACAGGGCGTCCGCCTTCACGTTCTTAGAGCCTGGCCTATAGGAAAGCATGAATTGGAACCTGGCGAAGAATAGAGCCCAACTGGCCTGTCTAGGGTCTAGTTTCTTCGCTGTCCTGATGTACTCCAGGTTGCGGTGGTCCTTCCACACCAGGAAATGGTTTTGGACCCCTCCAACCAGTGCCTCCATGTCTTCAGAGACTTTTTGACCGCCAAGAGTTCCCGGTCCCCTACATCGTAGATCCTCTGGGCGGGGCTCGGCTGCTTGCAGTAGAAGGTGTAGTGCCACAGCTTTGGAGGGGTTCCGGTGTGCTGGGACAGCCCTGCCTCGACTTCTACTTTGGAGGCATCCACCTCGACGATGGGGAGTGAGGGATCGGGATGTGCCAGCACAGGAGCAATGGTGAAGCGTGCCTTCAGCGTCTTGATTTCCTTCTCCACTTCCGCCATCCAACGAAGCCCAACGGGGACCTCCTCTCAGCAGGAAGGTAAGAGGCGCGACCACTGGGCTGAAGGCCCGGATGAACCTCTGGAAATATTTGGCCAACCACAGGAATCGCTGGACTGCTTTCACGGAGTTGGAGATGTGCCATGACCTGACTGCGCTGATGCATTGCTCCTCCATCTCCACCCCCTCCGTGGATATGAGGTAGCCCAGAACGGACACGGACCGCTGGAAAAACATTTTTTAAATTGTTTAACATATAGATGATGCTCCAACAGTCTTCCCAGCACGGACCTGACCAAGGAGACATGCTGGGCGCTGTCAGCAGAATAGACCAAAATGTTGTATATACAGTATTAACCACAATGCTGAACTTAACGTGGCTTTATTCAGTGTTTGATAATCAATGCAGGGGCACAGTCCCCCATCTTTCTTATTAACAAAAAATAAGCTTGAGAAGGCTGGTGACGTAGAGGGGCAGATAAAACCCTGCTGGAGGCTCTACTGTGCGTAGGTCTTCATGGCCTCGGTCTCCGCATAGTAGAGAGGGTAGACGTGTCCTCTCGGGAGGGCTGCGTCAGACAGCAGGTCAATGGCACAGTCCCAGGGGCGATGAGGAGTCAGGCATGTAGCCTGGGTCTTAGAGAAAACCCGGTGCAGATCCTGGTATTCCTCCGGTAAATCCACCTGAGGGGCGTGATCTGGACTTTCCACAGTAGTGGTGTTGACACACACCGCGAGACACCTCCCTTGGGATGAAGCAGGGGAATTCCCTGGCTTGTCACTTCCGCACCTATTAATGGCCAGAGGGCAGGTTGGGAAGAAAATACCCTTTTCTCCACAACAGGAGCCCAGATTCCTCCTTCTATGTGCTGCCTCGGGCAAGCGGCCCGAGGCAAGAGGCCGAGATGGTCCGGAACTCCAGGGCGAACACCGAGGCGGTCCTAGATTCCTGGGGTAGTCGGAGTAAGCACTCACCCCACTCTCAGCCCAGCACAGGATGATCGAACATCGAATGGAAGCGGGTGAAGAGCTCGTAGGACTCAACGTTGGGCACACCCAGGGCCCAACGTCCAGGGCCCGTCCGGTCAGTGCCGAGATGACGGTGGCAACCCTGTCTCTCCCGGAGACAGCCTCGGCGTAGAGAGCGAGGTCAAGGTCACATTGCAGAAGGAATCCCTTGCATCTCGCTGGCGCCCTGTCAAAGCACTCTGGGGTATTCCGCCGACCGGCTCAGATGGGACGGAGGCAGGTAGTGGTGGTGTGGGGGCTGGTGCTGGAACCGGTGCTGGAGACTGGAGGGACTGCACATTCCCCTCCAAACGCAGGATGGTTGCCAATATGCTGTCCATGGCGTCTGGAGAGACCGCCCTTGTGATGCTGGACTGTCCCTACGATGGTCGCCAGCTTGGCCTTTCCCGCTGTCTCCATTAGATGGGTTGATTATTCTGTCACATTGTATAATGATAGGAGACAGGCGCAGAAATAAAAAATATATTATTATTTTTCTCTACCCAAAATAGAGTATGTCATGAACATGAAGAGGACGAAGCCCAAAACAAACACGTCTATATATAACACAGGGCTGTAATCCAAACAAATAGTGAGGACGAGACCCGTAAATTCACAGGACGAGACCCGTAATAACAATACACGGGACGACACCCATAATAACATGTACACAGTCCCACCTCAGGCGTACCTGAGGCCTGGTAGTACATAACCGCTAGACACAGGCCTTAACACAGTAACACGAAAGCCGATACAACAGAGCACAGGTACTCACAAGACCAACGGACATGGAACAATAACCAACAAAGACAATGAGGAACAGAGGGCACATATATACACATACTAATCAGGGGGAATGGGAACCAGGTGTGCCTAATGAGACAAGATAGTCCGGGGTTGATGGTAATGATTCAGTTCAGTGATGAGTAAAAGGCCGGTGAGGTAGACCTCGAGCTGGTAAAAGGAATGAGAAGCAGTACCGGAATCCGTGACAACAAGGTTGAGGACTTCATCTTAAAACAGCCATGGGGCGGCAGGGTAGCCTAGTGGTTAGAGCATTGGACTAGTAACCGGAAGGTTGCAAGTTCAAACCCCCAAGCGGGCAAGGTACAAATCTGTCGTTCTACCCCTGAACAGGCAGTTAACCCACTTTTCCTAGGCCGTCATTGAAAATAAGAACTGACTGACTTGCCTAGTTAAATAAAGGTAAAAGAAACAGGGAGGGGCAATTGAAAATAACCTCCACAAAACTATAACTGTTAAACTATAACAGCAGTTGAGGTTAGAGTTGTGGAGTAACTACAGTGTTGTTGATCTATCCTGTACTATTTTCATCCGTCTTCCGTTTTTGTTTGGTGAAAAAGTTAGCGGGTCGAACATAACACGTCAACCCATAGATGTTCAATGATTGTTTCAGGGTATCTGCAGGTTCCATGAAGTTTAATGTAATAAATGTTTAATGCCAATTGGAATGAAATTTAATACTAGAGGTTGACACATGAGTTAAAATTCATCCCTGTCCCATCTTGTCCTGTCAATTTGTTTCCCGTACTGTCCAGATCCCGCAACAGTTCTATAACCCCAGATCTTTCGGCCCTCCACATGATGATCAAACATCGAGCGGAAGAGGAGGGTGAAGCGCTCATAGGACTCGACCATGGCACCCCAGTCCAGAGCCCAGCTCTCTCTGTCCAGATCCCGCAACAGTTCTATAACCCTGTCATCTATAATCCATCTGAGGGCCGGATTAAGAGATCATAGCCTTTTAAAAACACATTTAATGCAATTCTACATCATTTATATGACAGAAGACATTAGCTGGGCCTCCCGAGTGGCACAGTGGTCTAGGGCACTGCATCACAGTGATAGCTGTGCCACTAGAGATCCTGGTTCGAGTCCAGGCTCTTTCGCAGCTGGCCGCACTGCTTCTCGACACAATGCCTGCTTAACCTGGAAGCCATCCGCACCAATGTGTCAGAGGACACAAGTACACCTGACAACCTGTCAGCGTGCATGGTAGAAGAACATCCCTGCTGGCTAAACCCTCCTCTAACCTGGATGATGCTGGGCCAATTGTGCCCTGGCCCATGGGTCATGGGTCTCCCATGGGCCAGGGCACAATTGGCCCAGCATCATCCAGGTTAGAGGAGGGTTTAGCCAGCAGGGATGTTCTTCTACCATGCACGCAGACAGGTTGTCAGGTGTACTTGTGTCCTCTGACACATTGGTGCGGATGGCTTCCAGGTTAAGCGGGCATTGTGTCGAGAAGCAGTGCGGCTTGGCTGTATTGTGTTTCGGAGGACGCACGGCTCTCGAACTACCAATTAGATACCACGAAATGGGTAAAAAAATAGTAAGACATTAGCTGAATCGTTTTTAATAACACATAAATTACGAAAATGAGTGGCTACTCTGACTGACAGGTCAATCTGGTCTTGAATTCAAACAAACAACAGACCAGGCCAATGGTCTGTTGACCAGACCAATGGTCCAATGGCCAACAGACCAGGCCAGATTGTACAATATTAGGAGGAAATATATATATATATATATATATATTGAACAAAAATATTAACACAGCATGCAACAATTTCAATGATTTTACAGTTCATGTAAGGAAATCAGACAATTGAAATAAATGAATTAGGCCCTAATCTATGGATTTCACATGAATGGGCAGGGGTGCAGCCATAAATACTACTCAGAAATACTCCTCAATCACTGATTCAACCACAAAGACCAGGGAGGTTTTCCAAAGCCTTGCAAAGAAGGGCACCGATTGGTATTTGGGTAAAAATAAAAAAGCAGACATTGAATATCCATTTGAGCATGAAGTTATTCATTAAACTTTGGATGGTGTATCAATACATCCGGTCACTACAAAGATACATACTTCCTTCCTACTAACTCAGTTGACAGAGAGAAATTAAACCGCTCAGGGATTTCACCATGAGGCCAATGGTGACTTTAAAACAGTTACAGAGTTTGATGGCTGTGATAGCAGAACACTAAGGATAGATCAACAACACTGTAGTTACTCCACAACTCTAACCTAAATGACAAAGTGAAAAGAAGGAAGCCTGTAACAGAATACAAATATTCCAAAACATGCATCCTGTTGCAATAAGGCACTAAAGTAATAGTGCAAAAAATGTAGAAAGTGTTATGTTTGTGGCAAATCCAATACAACATATTACTGAGTTCTACTCTTCATATTTTCAAGCATAGTGGTGGCTGCATCATGTTATGGGTATGCTTGTAATCATTGAGGACTCTTTGACAGAGCTTGAAGAATTTGGATAAGAAAAAAGACTCACAGCTAAAACGCTGCCAAAGGTATTGACACAGGGGTGTGAATACATTTGTAAATGAGATATTTCAATAAATGTGCCAAAAAAAAATCTAAAAACACGTTTTCACTTTGTCATTATGTTGTGTGTAAATGGGTGAGAGAAAAACATATTTAATCCATTTTGAAATCAGACTGTAACACAACAAAATGTGGAATAAGTCAAGGGGTATGAATACTTTCTGAAGGCACTGCATATCATAGGCTACAGTAGGCTACTGAATATAATTTCCAGTAGCACTACGAGTCACCTAATAATGAAGATGAAGTCATAGGCTACTCACGTGATGGCCGATGCGCTCGTCATGGCATTAGCCTACCTCAAGATGAGCTACTTTGAGAAACAGTGCTAAGAGTTGTTGAGAAAAAACAAATATATTGGTTCTACAGACAGAATAGTCTTCTTTTTTCAGCAGTAGGCATTTGCTTTCCAAACTGTACATTTTTCACGTGATTGCATTTCGAAATCTGCAAAAGTCAAACCAACAGCCGCAACAAACCATAGAAATATAATCCATAGATGGCTATTCACATTCAAATCTGGAATGGCCTCCATTGCTAGTGTACCAACGAATTTAATTGTCATATTGCCACGGTAAACTGTTACAAAACCCTTCTATGGATTATATATCTATGGGCACAATGCAACAAATAAAGGAAACTTGAGTAAATGAGGAATACAAAGTACATGCTACAGTATGGTGTGCATTTTGCTTGCGTCATTTAGGTCCACTTGTAGAATCTATGCCAAGGCGCATTGAAGCTGTTCTGGCAGCTCGTGATAGCCCAACACCCTTTTAATAGACTTTATGTTGGTGTTTCATTTATTTTGGCAGATACCTGTTTGTGATACCTTAATCCAGTTATTCTTTTTAAAGCTATTGATCCTCTGTGGCTAAATCATGCTCTCTGGTGTATTTTTTAACATTGAGAGCGGGCTCCTGTGGTTGGATATAAAATTATATTTTCAAAAGTAAAGCAATTCATGGTCTTGGGTCCAGCCCCTGAATCACACAATTGAGCAGTCACATTTATTTATTATGCTGTTTATTTTATTAATCAGTTACCCAATCAAGGCAGGGCCCCCAATAACCTACATGGGACATTTTCCTCCTCTCCCCCCACCTCCATCTGATGATTATGGTTACCCGGACTATTTGCATTGTTGCTACTCTCTGTTTATCATATATGCATAGTCACTTTAACTATACAGTCATGTACATACTACCTCAACTGGGCCGACCAACCAGTGCTCCTGGCTAACCGGGCTATCTGCATTGTGGCCCACCCACCACCCGCCAACCCCTCTTTTTACGCTACTGCTACTCTCTGTTCATCATATATGCATAGTCACTTTAACCATATCTACATGTACATACTACCTCAATCAGCCTGACTAACCAGTGTTTGTATGTAGCCTCACTACTGTATATAGCCTGTCATTTACTGTTGTTTTCTATCTTTACTTACCTATTGTTCACCTAACACCTTTTTTGCACAATTGATTAGAGCCTGTAAGTAAGCATTTCACTGTAAGGTCTACAGTTGTATTCGGCGCACGTGACGAATAAACTTTGATTTGATTTGATTAGCAGAGCAGCAGCATGCTGTCTACTAGACTCATTGAGATCGGGCTCCTGAGTCCTCTTGTGGTTGGCTGTTGTAGTAAAAAATACATACTGACCAAAGGTATGTGGACACCTGCTTGATGAACATCTCATTCCAAAATCATGGGCATTAATATGGAGTTGATCCCCCTTTGCTATAACAGCCTCCACTCTTCTGGGAAGGCTTTCCACTAGATGTTGGAACGTTTGGCGATTAGTCCTGGCAAAGCTGTTCGATGGGGTTGAGGTCAGGGCTCTGTGCAGGCCAATCAAGTTCTTCCACACCAATCTCGACAAACCATTTCTGTATAGACCTCGCTTTGTGCATTGGGGCATTGTCATACTGAAACAAGAAAGGGCCTTCCCCAAACTGTGAAACAAAGTTGGAAGCACCGAGTCGTCTAGAATGTGGAACTAAGGGGCCTAACCCGTAACATGAAAAACAGCCCCAGACCATTATTCCTCTTCCACCAAACTTTACAGTTGACACTATGTATTGGGTCAAGTAGCGTTCTCCTGGGACCAGCGAAACCCAGATTTGTCCGTTGGTGTGCCAGCTGGTGAAGCATGACGCTCGACCATGGAAACCAATTGCATGAAGATCCTGACGAACAGTTCTTGTGCTGACACTGCTTCCAGAGACAGTTTGGAACTCGGTAGTGTTGCAACCGAGGACAGCTTTTTTTTTTTTTACGCGCTACGTGCTTCAGCACTCAGTAGTTCCATTCTGTGAGCTTGTGTGGTCTACCACTTCGTGGCCGTAACCGTTGTTTCCACTTCACAATAACGGCACTTGCAGTTGACCGGGGAAGCTCCAGCAGGGCAGAAATTTGAAGAACTGACTCGTTGGAAAGGTAGCATCCTACGACAGTGCCACGTAGAATGTCACTAAGCCCTTCAGTAAGGCCATTCTACTGCCAATGTTGGTCTATGGAGATTGCATGGCGGTGTGCTTGATTTTATACACCTGTCAGCAACAGGTGTGGCTGAAATAGCTGAATCCACAAATTTGAAGACGTGTCCACATATTTGAGTATATATAGCATATAGCTTTACTTACTGTGTTTGGCCTCTGAGATCCAGACGCCTATAGTCTGCCCTGTAGATAATCATGGCATTCTGCAATGAATAGTTGGCTGCCAGGTATAGGTCAGTATCATGACAAAATCTATTTAACATTTTGCAAAATAGACTTTGTGATACTACTCGAGATGATAATTTACTTAAATGTTTCTAATAAGTAAACACCTGAATTCTGTCGTTCCTATTTTCTTGTCAGTTATTTATATAACATAATAAACAGATATTGTAAACTTCCAAAGTACTCCATTGTGTAGTTGTGTAAATAAAATCTCAGATCATAAACAAGGTTATAATGGAATTCAAAATCATGGCATATAGAGGCCTATCTTTTCAAGTTATTGCTTTACAACTCAAGCTTTGGAAGGCATAACTCATTCCCAGTTAAATGTATTTCTATTCTGACCCTTAAGTAACACATGTTTCAGTGATTGATGGTACATTTCAAAAACTATATGGAATCTTCTCAAAATGTCTGTGAATTTTCTGTGACACTTTCTTATCCGGATAGTAAATTAAACATATCTGCACCAAAACAAATTACAGAAAGAAAATAAAAACTGATAAGGAAAGACATACCCAAGTAATATAATATCATACACAACCGCTTGCCCTTGCATTCAGGTGCCACACAAGCAAACCATATCATATTCTCCTTTCCATCGTTCCTGTAACAAAATCAACCATTTCTATAGTAGTCCATAAGTACATTGACATTTCTAGCTTGGTCTTCGATCTGTTTGTGCTATATAGTCAACTCCTATGCTATGGTAACATGGCATGATAACTATCATACATTAGGGCGAGGGCAAAACCACATAAACAGATCGGGGACCAGGCTATAGCATTTCTACAACCTGCACCACCAGCTTAGGATGTACAGCAGACACCACCAGCATCAACCTAGGAGAGTTACAGCTGCTTCTCTGCCAATTGATGTTCACCTGTTCGTGTGTGTCCCATACTCTTTGTCCTCGTCTTCACCAAGTAGCTCCTCAACAACAGCATCTTCCTCGAAGAAGTCCATGACCTCATGGTCTTCATCCTGCAGGCCTTCCTCAACGATGACCATATAGAACATAAGGGGATCATGAATGAACACAGTGAAAACTCACGGACAACTAGAAACAGCTCAACCCAAGTTTATTCACCCACTGGGTCATGCAGCTGCAAAGACAAGATGCCAGTCACTCCAGAACATATTTATACCTTCCAACTAGGCAGAGTCATCTCCTTGCATGTCTAAGATAGACACTCATCCTCTGTTGTTAGGCAGAAACAGAGTAGGTTCCTCTTAAATGTCTGTGAATGTGTGTGTGTGTGTGTGTGTGTGTGTGTGTGTGTGTGTGTGTGTGTGTGTGTGTGTGTGTGTGTGTGTGTGTGTGTGTGTGTGTGTGTGTGTGTGTGTGTGTGTGTGTGTGTGTGTGGTAGGACTATAATCAGATGGTCTTCAGGGTGGACCGGTGTGGCTCCCCTCCCAGCAGTGTCTTCTCTCCTCATCTGTTGACCTTATCTTGAGTTGAGTTCAACATCCCTCATGGTCCCGGTTCCTCAGCAACTGGTCTGCCTTATCAAGAACTGAAACTAGACTATAGCCCTTTGCCTCCCTCCTAAGGAACATTCATATTCAACAATGACATATTGAACAGAACATGAACTTTCTGCACTTCCCCTTTTCCTAATCGGTAACTTTCCATATCACTCAGTAACTTTCCACACACCTAGATCCTCTTTACCCTTCCTTAACTCCTAACATATACATTCCTTATACATGTAAAGTAATCAATAGGTTCTAGTATGGTAAAAAATGAATACGTTTTTTTCAAGCTAGAATCCAACAGTAGCTACAAGTTATCAACCTTTTGGCAAGGTGACAGTTGCATTTTATAATCCTAAGGTTTTCACTCTCACATTTGAGAAAACGGAACAATTTCATATCTGATAGTCCATAAGTGAAATATCAAATCAAAGTTGATGGGAGCTAGGAACAGGACAACTGTCGTCGGCACCATCTTGTTCAAATAATATGATCACATATGCCTGAAGCAAAGTCAAACCAGCTAGACCTCCAGTCTGAGCTTTTAAAAGTCATATGATTTATCAAATCAAAATCAAATCAAATGTATTTGTCACGTACACATGGTTAGCAGATGTTAAATGCGAGTGCAGTGAAATGCTTGTGCTTCTAGTTCCGAACATGCAGTAATATCAAACAAGCAATATAACCTAACAATTTCACAACAACCACCATATACACACAAGTGTAAAGGAATGAATACGAATATGTAAAAAATATATATGAATGAGTGATGCCTGAATGGCATAGGCAAGATGCAGCAGATGGTATAGAGTACAGTATATACATATGAGATGAGTAATGTAGGGTATGAAAACATTACATAAAGTGGCATTGTTTAAAGTGGCTAGTGATAGATTACACCAAGATGGCAAGATGCAGTAGATGTGTCACACCCTGACCTTAGAGATCCTTTTTATGTCTCTATTTGGTTTGGTCAGGGTGTGATTTGGGGTGGGTATTCAATGTTCTATTATTTGTATTTTTATGTTTTGGCCGGGTAGGGTTCTCAATCAGGGACAGCTGTCTATCATTGTCTCTGATTGAGAACCATACTTAGGTAGCCCTTTTTCCCACCTGTCTTTGTGTGAAGTTGACTTTTGTTTATGGCACATAGCCTGTAGCTTCACGGTTGTTTTCTCGTTTGTTGTTTTGTTGGTGTCATTTTTTATAATAAACTAAAATGTACGTTCAGCACGTTGCACCTTGGTCCACTTCCTTCAACAGCTGTGACAAGATGGAGTACAGTATATACACTGCTCAAAAAAATAAAGGGAACACTTAAACAACACAATGTAACTCCAAGTCAATCACACTTCTGTGAAATCAAACTGTTCACTTAGGAAGCAACACTGATTGACAATACATTTCACATGCTGTTGTGCAAATGGAATAGACAACAGGTGGAAATTATAGGCAATTAGCAAGACACCAAGGAGTGGTTCTGCAGGTGGGGACCACAGACCACTTCTCAGTTCCTATGCTTCCTGGCTGATGTTTTGGTCACTTTTGAATGCTGGCGGTGCTTTCACTCTAGTGGTAGCATGAGACGGAGTCTATAACCCACACAAGTGGCTCAGGTAGTGCAGCTCATCCAGGATGGCACATCAATGCGAGCTGTGGCAAGAATGTTTGCTGTGTCTGTCAGCGTAGTGTCCAGAGCATGGAGGCGCTACCAGGAGACAGGCCAGTACATCAGGAGACGTGGAGGAGGCCGTAGGAGGGCAACAACCCAGCAGCAGGACCGCTACTTCCGCCTTTGGGCAAGGAGGAGCAGGAGGAGCACTGCCAGAGCCCTGCAAAATGACCTCCAGCAGGCCACAAATGTGTATCTGTCTGCTCAAACGGTCAGAAACAGACTCCATGAGGGTGGTATGAGGGCCTGACATCCACAGGTGGGGGTTGTGCTTACAGCCCAACACCGTACAGGACGTTGTTCATTTGCCAGAGAACACCAAGTTCCCCAGACCTGAATCCAATTGAGCACATCTGGGATGTCTCGCTACATCCACCAATCCACAGACTGTCCAGGAGTTGGCGGATGCTTTAGTCCAGGTCTGGGAGGAGATCCCTCAGGAGACCATCTGCCACCTCATCAGGAGCATGCCCAGACGTTGTAGGGAGGTCATACAGGCACGTGGAGGCCACACACTACTGAGCCTCAATTTGACTTGTTTTAAGGACATTACATCAAAGTTGGATCAGCCTGTAGTGTGGTTTTCAAATCCAGACCTCCATGGGTTGATAAATTTGATTTCCATTGATAAGTTTTGTGTGATTTTGTTGTCAACACATTCAACTATGTAAAGAAAAAAGTATTTAATAAGAATATTTCTTTCATTCAGATCTAGGATGTGTTATTTTAGTGTTCCCTTTATTTTTTTGAGCAGTGTACATATGTGTCAGGTTCGTCGTAAGAACATTCGGACCAAAGCGCAGAGTGTTATGGGTTCCACATATTTATTGAGGTAAAACACACAAAACAATAAAGAACAAATGAACCGTGACATTCTAGATGCTCACAGGCAACAACACAAAAACAAGATCCCACAAAACACAGTGGGGTAATGGCTGCCTAAATATGATCCCCAATCAGAGACAACGATAAACAGCTGCCTCTGATTGGGAACCATACCAAGCCAACATAGAAATAAAATAATCTAGATTACCCACCCTAGTCACACCCAGACCTAACCAAAATAGAGAATGAAAAGGCTCTCTATGGTCAGGGCGTGACCATATGAGATGTGTAATGAAGGGTAAGAAAACATTATATAAAGTGGCATTGTTTACAGTGGCAAGTGATACATTTAATTACATCAAGATGGCAAGATGCAGTAGATGGTATAGCGTACAGTATATGCATTTGAGATCAGTAATGTAGGGTATGTAAGCATTATATAAAGTGGCTAGTGATAAATTGATTACATCAGAGTTGAGTCTGTATGTTGGCAGCAGCAACTCAATGTTAGTGATGGCTGTTTAACAGTCTGATGGCCTTGAGATAGAAGCTGTTTTTCAGTCTCTCGGTCTCCGCTTTGATGCACCTGTATTGACCTCGCCTTCTGGATGATAGCGGGGTGAACAGGCAGGTGGTTGTTGTCCTTGATGATCTTTTTGGCCTTCCTGTGACATCGGGTGGTGTAGGTGTCCTGGAGGGCAGTTAGTAACCCTATCATAAGGGTTATACATTCATTCTTGCATTCAACAGCCAGATGGCTTACTATTTTTTAGGATTCATATCACAGATAAACATATACCTAATGAGATATAGCTAGCTAAAAATAATAGCTACCCTCTCGCTTTCTTCTGGCTGGCAGGCTAGTAGCTACAAATCCAAATATAAGCCTATTCGTTTTAGCTCTAATACCTAATGACAAATACTCTTCAAATAGTCAATTTGAGCATTTTATTTTGTACAGTCATCAAAGAAAACCGAAATGTAAAAAAGACTAGCTGTAAGCTAAATCAAGTAGGCTATCTTGGTACATTTTGGGTGACTTACTCTGACTGCAGCTTGAACAACAGTAAACAGGCTAATGTTAGCTACCATTATTAAGTTAGCTAACTGACTTTGGTAGCTAGCAACCTAGCTAACATTTTCTGAGGAGACAGATAAATGAGAGGCCTGGAAATACGATGACATTGCTAAAGTAGGCAAGTAATTAGTATGAAACAACTTTGCAATTATTATGTCATCAAATTTACATTAGAGAGATGGCAATTGCCATAGCTAGAAAAGTTAGTCAAATATCTAGCTAGCAACACTAAAGTTATTTAGCTAAAATCCAGTACTGTCCCGTAATATTAGCTGGCTAGCTTCTTTTACAATACTAACACTACCGTCTCTAACATGTAGACTCGGCTTTCCTGAACAGTCCTATTCCAAGTCAGAATGATGAACAAACTTAATTTCAATTTACTTTCCCTGTTGTCCACCGATTTCGTCCCTATGTCGGAGGTAATCTGATACAAATGATCCACGAGGAAGTCTTATCAACCCTACCTTCATTAGATGGTTTGTATATCAGTTTGTATTACCGTTTTATTTTCAATACTGATGCGATTCACATGTGACAAACACTTGCACAATATGGCCAAGCCTAACCTAACCACAGATCGAATGACAAACACTTCCAGCTGATTGTGAGGAAACGCGCTTCGGTCAACCACGTTAGGTTACATTCGGCTACTGTTTATATATTGTGCTTCACGTGCAATGAGTCAAGAGATGGAAAATACAACCGACAAACCGGCATCGCAAAAAGTAGGGTAAACAACACTGTCCTGTGGATACCCTATCTCCACCTCCTACCGCCAAAAGGACCAACAGCATGTACAAGCGATAATAAGTGTAAGTATAATTGTATTCAACATTCGGAGTTGTAGAGATTATTGCCTCTTTTCTAGGGCGACTTCGGTCAGTCCGATGCAAGGTGTGCTGTGCTGTGCAGGAGATTCCACTGAACTTTTCTGACAGCCAAATCAGAAAAAGTGATTGTTCAAATCAAATTTTATTGGTCACATACATGCTTAGCAGATGTTATTGCGGGCGTAGCGAAATGCTTGTGTTTCTAGCTCCAACAGTGCAGTAATATCTAACAAGTAATATGTAACAATTTCACCACAAAACACACAATACACACAATTCTAAGGTAAAGGAATGGAATTAAGAATATATAAATATTTGGACAAGCAATGTCAGATAGACTAAGATACAGTAGAATATAATAGTATGTAGTATATACATATGAGATGAGTAAAATATGTTAAAATTTGTGGCTAGTGTTCCATTATTAAAATGGCCAGTGATTTCAAGTTTATGTACACTACCGTTCAAAAATTTGGGGTCATTTAGAGATTTCCTTGTTTTTGAAAGAAAAGCTCATTTTTTGTCCATTAAAATAACATCAAATTGATCAGAAACACAGTGTAGACATTGTTAATGTTGTAAATGACTATCGTAGCTGGAAACATCATATTTTTTAATGGGATATCTACATAGGCGTACAGAGGCCCATTATCAGCAACCATCACTCCGGTGTTCCAATGGCACGTTGTGTTAGCTAATCCAAGTTATAATTTTAAAAGGCTAATTGATCATTAGAAAACCCTTTTGCAATTATGTTAGCACAGCTGAAAACTGTTGTTCTGATAAAAGCAGCAATAAAACTGGCCTTCTTTCGACTGGTTGAGTATCTAGAGCATCAGCATTTGTGGGTTTGATTACAGGCTCAAAATGGCCAGAAACAATGCACTTTTTTCTGAAACTCGTCAGTCTATTCTTGTTCTAAGATATGGAGCCTATTCCATGCGAGAAATTGCCAAGAAACTGAAGATCTCGTACAACGCTGTGTACTACTCCCTTCACAGGACAGCGCAAACTGTCTCTAACCAGAATTGGTAGCTTCATTAACTTCTTAAGGTATAGGGGGCAGCATTTTCACTTTTGGATAAATAGTGAGCCCAATTTCAGCTTCCTGCTACTCATGCAAAGAATATAAGATGTTCATATTATTAGTGAATTTGGATATAAATTTGAAAAAGTGCGTCCCACTTGGCCAAAAATCAGGGAAAATGCAGCGTGGCAAATTTAAATAAATTGATATAAAAATCAAACTTTCATTAAATCACACATGTAAGATACTAAATTAAAGCTACACTCGTTGTGAATCCAGCCAACATGTCAGATTTTTAAAAGGCTTTTCAGCGAAAGCATAAGAATCTATTATCTGATGATAGCACAACAGTAAACAAAGAGGGTAGCATATTTCAACCCTGCAGGCGCTACACAAAACGCAGAAATAAAATATAAAACATGCCTTACCTTTGACGAGCTTCTTTTGTTGGCACTCCAATATGTCCCATAAACATCACAATTGGTCCTTTTGTTCGATTAATTCCGTCCATATATATCATATCCAAAATGTCAATTTATTTGCGCGTTTGATCCAGAAAAAAACAGCTTCCAAAATGCTAACGTCACTACAAAATATTTCTAAAGTTGCCTATAAACTTTGCCAAGATATTTCAAACTACTTTGTAATACAACTTTAGATATTTTTAAACATTAATAATCGATCAAATTGAAGACGTTCCATCTGTTTTCAATGCTGGTAATGCTGGTGATTTACCGCCGCTCTGATTTCCAAAAGACATTCCCGGCTGTATGTAATAACACAAAAATAATAATCTAAGAAATAACACATAAAAAAAACTAAATACTGCAAAGTTGTCTAGGAACTAGAAGAACGGCTGCCCTATCTATCGGCACCATCTTGTTTGGATGGAATACAGTTCAAAGGCAGCCATACTGCACAATATCGCTTACCTTTGAGCGGGACCAGCACAAAACTAGGAGGGAATATGTAAATAAAAAATGAATGGTCATTGGTCTATTATAATCAGATCACCTTTTGACGCTATTCACCAGCCAAAAATTATATTACAGCTGAACAGGCTGAAATTCCAGGCAATTTTTTCTCACAGCTATTACACTAAAGGGGCATTCCCAATTTCAGTTTTCGACCTCAAAGTGTGAAATGATCATTAAAAAAAACTAGAAAACATGTTAACGCACTGTCTCTTTGATATTTTAAAGGGACACAAAAGGCACTCATTTATTGTAAAGACCCAATTACTCGGCCATTTAGAGATATGGCCAAGTATATTGGCAACACAGTAATACCATCCTCCCCTCAGCAGCCTCATGTGATTGGTACCCTTGCACTTTTCTAAAAATAAACTCAGCAAAAAAAGAAACGTCCTCTCACTGTCAACTGCGTTTATTTTCAGCAAACTTAACATGTGTAAATATTTGTATGAACATAGCAAGATTCAACAACAGACATAAACTGAACAAGTTCCACAGACATGTGACTAACAGAAATTGAATAATGTGTCCTTGAACAAAGAGGGGGTCAAAATCAAAAGTAACAGTCCGTATCTGGTGTGGCCACCGGCTGCATTGAGATCCGGGCTCTTCGCTGGCCATGGCAGAACACGGATATACCTGTCTTGCAGGAAATCACGTACAGAAGGAGCAGTATGGATAGTGGCATTGTCATGTTGGAGGGTCATGTCAGGATGAGCCTGCAGGAAGGGTACCACATGAGGGAGGAGGATGTCTTCCCTCTTATGCACAGCGTTGAGATTGCCTGCAATGACAACAAGCTCAGTCCAATGATGCTGTGACACACCACCCCAGACAATGACGGACCCTCCACCTCCAAATCGATCCCGCTCCAGGGTACAGGCCTCGGTGTAACGCTCATTCCTTCGATGATAAACACAAATCCAACCATAACCCCTGGTGAGACGAAACCGCGACTTGTCAGTGAAGAGCACTTTTTGCCAGTTCTGTCTGATCCAGCGATGGTGGGTTTGTGCCCATAGGCGATGTTGTTGCCAATGATGTCTGGTGAGGACCTGCCTTACAACTGGCCTACAAGCCCTCAGTCCAACCTCTCTCAGCCTATTGCGAACAGTCTGAGCACTGATGGAGGGATTGTGCGTTCCTGGTGTAACTCGGCAGTTGTTGTTGCCATCCTGTACCTGTCCCGCAGGTGTGATGTTCGGATGTACCGATCCTGTGCAGGTGTTGTTCCACATGGTCTGCCACTGTGAGGACGATCAGCTGTCAGTCCTGTCTCCCTGTAGCTCTGTCTTGGGCATCTCACAGTACAGACATTGCAATTTATTGCCCTTGCCACATCTGCAGTCCTCGCAGTGGCAGTCCATGTATAACAACACCTGCACAGGATCGGTGAACAGGGCATCTTTCTTTTGGTGTTTTTCAGAGTCAGTAAACTCTGAAAGTGCCTTAATTTTTCACAACTGTGACCTTAATTGCCTACTGTCTGTAAGCTGTTAGTGTCTTAACGACAGTTCCACACGTGTGCCCCAGTGTGTGAATTTCAGACAGTGAGAGGCTACTTTGTTTTATAGAGTAGCTTGTACCCAATTCCCCCCCCCCCTTCTAATTTCCTTAATTTTGTCAAATACTTTCTGTGGTACACATCAGAGTCAAATACTTTCTATAGAACAAACTTCACGTCAGGACAGGCACCCAAAATTAATAATTAATATATGTGTATTATATTAAACAAGGGCCTCTCCCACTGTAACAAGGCCTCCAGGCTGGCCACCAGACGCTTGGCTGCACTGGTAGTTCAGGTCTCTGAGTTTAGAGGCTGGGGGGTCAATGCCTCAAACCAGTCTGAGGAACACAGACAGAGGACGATCAGGTTTTTTAACACCTAATATATATTTTCCAATTTGTTAGTTGAACACTGCTATTATAGGAAACTTTTAATGATCAGATCATTTATTTAATGTGCCTTGTTGAAGTATGTTTTGCAAATATACCAAAATCATCAGAAAACTAAATGTAGGCTGCATTCAGCGCAAGAAAGACTAAAGTTACAGCAAATGGTACCGGTATTCTGGCTGTCAGCTCAAATGTGACATTGAACCACATTCTCCAGACCAAAGACTCTTAGAGCAAAGACTCTTTCAGAAGTCATGAAATAAAGACTTGCCTTAAATCTTCTGCTATAACAGATACAGTCCAGTTTGACTTTAAATAAGAGAATGAGAAAACCCTATGGTATAATAGTCCAATTATAGCTTCTCAGTATGTCCTGTATTTCACTTTTACAGCGTTTTAGCCCTACAAACAGAGTGGGCACGTGGGGTGACGAGAGTGGGAGTGGCCAAGGCCATAAAAGGAGCCGGATTAGGGCATGCGGTATTAACATAATGCCCTTGCAGAGTGAATGAAAGGGAAATTGATCAATAAATATCTTTAAGTGGCCATTAGTAATTTTATAGTGAGAAAGAAAGATTTCTTTAATGACATATTTCAGAATCAGTGGAAGAACAAGTTAAGGCTCAAATATTGTTTTCTAAATGGCTGCATAAAAATAAAATGAGGTTCATATTTATCAGTGTGTGGGTCTCAAGAGGTCAGACTCCAAAGAACAGAGAAGCCACTTTGTTTAGGAGCCAAGAACCTTGACTCCTTGACTCCTGTTTTTGCTTTGACATTATGGGGAATTGTGTCTAGATTTTTAAAAAAATGTTTTGAATAAAGCTGTAATGTAACAAAATGTGGAAAAGGGGGTCTAAATAAATTTGTGGATTCTGCTATTTCAGCCACACTCATTGCTGACAGGTGTATAAAATCAAGCACACAGCCATGCAATCTCCATAGAAACATTGGCAGTAGAATGGCCTTACTGAAGAGCTCAGTGACTTTCAATGTAGCATGGTCATACAGTGCCTTGCGAAAGTATTCGGCCCCCTTGAACTTTGCGACCTTTTGCCACGTTTCAGAAGATATAAAACTGTATTTTTTTGTGAAGAATCAACAACAAGTGGGACACAATCATGAAGTGGAACGACATTTATTGGATATTTCAAACTTTTTTAACAATTCAAAAACTGAAAAATTGGGCGTGCAAAATTATTCAGCCCCCTGAAGTTAATACTTTGTAGCGCCACCTTTTGCTGCGATTACAGCTGTAAGTCGCTTGGGGTATGTCTCTATCAGTTTTGCATATCGAGAGACTGAATTTTTTTTGTCTTGATGACAGATTTGCACACTCTTGGCATTCTCTCAACCAGCTTCACCTGGAATGCTTTTCCAACAGTCTTGAAGGAGTTCCCACATATGCTGAGCACTTGTTGGCTGCTTTTCCTTCACTCTGAGTTCCAACTCACTCAAAACATCTATATTGGGTTTATGTCGGGTGATTGTGGAGGCCAGGTCATCTGATGCAGCACTCCATCACTCTCCTTCTTGGTCAAATAGCCCTAAGACAGCCTGGAGGTGTGTTACATCATTATCATGTTGAAAAACAAATGATAGTCCCACAAAGCGCAAACCAGATGGGATGGACAGTCCATGGACACTCCCAGCTGCCCACTGCACTGAGGCTAGGAAACACTATCACCACCAATAAATCCACGATAATCAAGAATTTCAATAAGCATTTCTCTACGACTGGCCATGCTTTCCACCTGGCTACCCCAACCCTGGCCAACAGCCCAACCCCCCGCAGCAAACTGGCCCAAGTCTTTGCTAGGTAAAGCTCTGGCTTATCTCAGCTCACTGGTCACCATAGCAACACCCACTGTAGCACGTGCTACAGCAGGTATATTTCACTGTTCATCCCCAAAGTCAACACCTCATTTGGCCGCCTTTCCTTCCAGTTCTCTGTTGCCAATGACTGGAACGAATTGCAAAAATCACAAGTTGAAGACTTATATCTCCCTCGCTGTACACAGCCCATCTGTAAACAGCCCATCCAACCAACTTCCTACCTCATCCCATATTTATTTTTGTTTTTCTGCTCTTTTGCACACAAGTATTTCTACTTGCACATCCTCATCTGCACATCTATCACTCCAGTGTTTTATTGCTAAATTGTAATTACTTCGCCACTATGGCCTATTTATTTCCTTATCTCCTTTCTTCATTTGCACACACTGTATACAGATTTTTCTATTGTGTTATTGACTGTACATTTGTTAATCCCATGTGTAACTCTGTGATGTTTGTGTCGCACTGTTTTTGCTTTATCTTGGCCAGGTCTCAGTTGTAAATGAGAACTTGTTCTCAACTGACCTACCTGGTTAAATAAAGGTGAAATAAAATAAAAATGGCATATGGCTGCAGAATGCTGTGGTAGTGCAGTGTCACCCTCAAAGCACCCCACACCATCACACATCCTCCTCCATGCTTCCAGGTGGGAACCACACATGCAGAGATCATCCGTTCACCTACTCTGCGTCTCACAAAGACACGGCGGTTGGAACCAAAAATCTCATATTTGGACTCATCAGACCAAATGACAGATTTCCACCGATCTAATGTCCATTGCTCATGTTTCTTGGCCAAAGCAAGTCTTTTCTTCTTATTGGTGTCCTTTAGTAGTGGTTTCCTTGCAGCATTTCGACCATGACGGCCTGATTCACGCAGTCTCTTCTGAACAGTTGATGTTGAGATGTGTCTGTTACTTGAACTCTGTGAAGCATTTATTTGGTCTGCAATTTCTGAGGCTGATAACTCTAATGAACTTTATCCTCTGCAGTAGAGGTAATTATGTGTCCTTTCCTGTGGCAGTCCTCATGAGAGCCAGCTTCATCATAGTGCTTTATGGTTTTTGCAACTGCACTTGAAGAAACCTTCAAAGTTTTGACTGATCATGTCTTAAAGTAATGATGGACTGTCATTTTTCTTTGCTTATTTGAGCTGTTCTTGCCATAATATGGACTGGTCTTTACCAAATAGGGCTATCTTATTTAATAAATAAATTCAACACATTAACATTTAACAAGGCACACCTGTTAATTGAAATGCATTCCAGGTGAATACTTCATGAAGCTGGTTGAGAGAATGCCAAGAGTGTGCAAAACTGTCATCAAGGACAAGGGTGGCTCCTTTGAAAAATCAGAGAGTAATGAAAGCTGTCATCTGTTGAGATCCTTCAGCCATAAAACCTTGGTGATAGGCTTTTCCTTGGTCCAGAACTGAAAATCAGCTGTATCATCCCAGGGTGTCTGTGAGATCCTGAATGGGTGGTAGAGGATGGCTGTCTGCCACGTTCTTGTGATTGGGTAGCCTGTAGTCGATACACAACCTGAGTGTTCCATCCTTTTTCAGGACACAGACTACCGGTGTGGAGCAAGGTGATTTCGACTTCACTATCCATCCATTAGCTGTAAGGGGTGCGTAACTGGTGGCAGCAAAATCAGACGCAGGAGAGCAGAACTGGGTAATAACCGGAGCAGTTTAATATATATATATATATATTAGTCATCTTGACTAACATATATAGTCATCTTGACTAACATATACATATATATATATATATATATATATATATATATATATATATATATATATATAACCACCGGCATCCAGAATAATACAGAATGGGTACAAAGCCCATCGCGCAACAGACAACAAATGTGCACAAGCACTTACAACAAACAATACCACACAAAGACATGGGGGGAACAGAGGGTTAAATACACAACACGTAATGAGGGAATGAAAACCAGGTGTGTGGGAAAACAAGACAAAACAAATGGAAAATGAAAAATGGATCCCCGATGGCTAGAAGACCGGTGACGTCGACCGCCGAACACCGCCCGAACAAGGAGAGGAACCGACTTCTGCAGTCGAGACATTAGCGAGCAGGTCTTATACATAGTCTTTAACCTCCTTCTAAGAGGGCTTATGACTGGGATATCATCCTATAAGTTGAATGCCATCTGGAGGCTGGGGATGCTTCCTATATCAGTATTGTCGCGGGAGAATGCACATGATTCTTAACATGGCATCTGCTTGACAATCTTTTGTTACTCTTCATCAAGATGACTAACATTAATTGAGAATGTGTTCTCAGTCAACTCACCTGGTAAAATAAGGGTTAAATAAATACATTTAAAAAACTGGTGGGTGCCAGAATGTTGCTGTCTCATCTCTGTCACCTTTGGGGTTGGATGATGAGCCAAGGCTGTTTACTTCAATGACAGTTTGCTTGTGGCAGACCAGTTTGTCTGTCTGCACAATTTTTGCTACTGGCTGGATGCTGCCTAGAGCTGTTCTTCTACAGTAGGTAGAGTCACGTCATGTTTGGTATGATTCCCTATTGGCACTTCAACGTAAGGTCTTTCTGTCTGGCAGATCTCCATTAGTCCCTCGCCAATGTCAAACTTGTCCAATTACAAGTTCTCTTCACTGGGTTCGCATAACACCACTAGATTGGAGGTGTCAAAGCTATAGATGGCACCTTACACTTGCTACAGGCAACCTGACCAGGGTGAATGACAACATCTTGTAGACCTACTTTCACCATGGCATACTCACCATGGCATACACAAAATTCCTAAATTGTCATACTTGAGTAAAAGTAAAAATACCTTAATAGAAAATGACTCAAGTAAAAGTCACCCAGTAAAATACTACTTGAGTAAAATCGTAAAAGTATTTGATTTGAAATATACTGTACTTCGAATGAAATGTTATTGATCAAATATACTTAAGTATCAAAAGTAAAAGTAAAAATCATTTCAAAATCCTTATATTAAGCAAACCATATCAAACTATTTTATTGTTTTTATATTTACTAATAGCCAGTTAGCCTACAATTAGTGAATGTGTATTTGTATTTTAAGTGGCCTGGTATTAGGGAATTTTTTATATTTTCATAATTAATTGGGCAACACATTACCTTTAGCTATACAGAATATCTTACCACCATGCGTTTCCATCTCCTCGTCTCTTCTTTTTCTATGGCATATTGTCGATTTGCACTAATTCATGTGCACCCTGCCACCGACAGTGCGGGATGGAAACAGGATTCCAAAAACGTAATGACAAAAAAACGACCAAACTTTTCTGTAAAAGAATAAAACAGCTCTGATCCCTACACATGTTCAACTCGAACCTAGGAGGGTGGGTCTTCTGGCGCCAGTACTGCTTTCGAGGTCTTCAGATGTAAAATCCTTTAGTCCCAAAAACTTTTCTGCCGCAGCCACATTAATGTCAAGTTTCTTAGACTTCTTTGAGACTTGTGTCGTACATTTTGTAACTGTGGCAATGAGCGCCACAAAATCCACCTTTTAAACACACATGGTATATTTTAACTGCCAGCAAACATTTACAATAGTCTGTGGAACGTCCACCACCACATGTTAGCTAGTATCACTTGTTTTCTCAGTACTTTTAAATCGCCTTCTCATAGGAGATTCGATTGAACGCTCTAACTTTTGCCACCTCAATCTCCTTCACCCTTACAGGGCACTCCAAGAACTCGGGATCATGACCCCCACCACAGTTATAACACCATTGTCCTTCTACACACCATTCTACAGTATACTCTGTCCATCTGCATACACTTGAAACTTTACAATTCTTACACTGCAATGGTTTGGGGGGGCGATAGCTCTTACAGCATATCTTACATAACAAAACTTCACAAGCGTAGGTATTTGCTCTTTATAAAAAAAACAACAGGACAGACAGACTTTCTTCTTTTTCTCCATTCACCCAGCGGGTCAGACGCCAGGCACCAACAGCACCAGGAATTCTCTTCAGGTATTCAACCTGAACATCTGTTGTCATCCCTGAGATGACTCCTTTGACGGGTGCTCTACTCCGAAGTTCAAAACACAAAACTTCTGTTGTCCGGATTCTTTTGAGGCTCACTGAAATCTTCCTCTTTCTTCAGAAATACAATTAATGAAAATAAGACCAATCCTGGTCACTCTGACAGACTCCACTTTTCCCAGCGCATATTTTACACTCCTCAAATGGGTCTCCCACATGTATCCTTACTCAACAAACGCATCCCAACAAGAGGCCCGACATCCTGGAACATGTCATTCACCATTATAGACCATTTCCTTTTTGTTCCAGTTTTTCGAAACTACTGTTGTCCATTCAGAACATTACCAACTTTGATCGACCCGCTGCTTGATTCGAACTCCATCTCGAGTCTACTTCCGCCACCTTTCTTCCATCTCCTCTCTCTTCTTTATTTCCTTCTCGATTGGGCAGACAGGCTGTCAACAGTTTCATGAAATATGTTTTGTTGCGAAAACATGTTCCACAACAGATTTCACTTGGTTTCCCAAATTAAGCACTGGGTAGCTGCAGGAAAAGGTTGGACAGCCTATGGCATACAGAGTTTGGGTGCAATATCACCTGTCGGGCAGCATGGAGTGAAAGCATGGAGTGAAATGTGTTCTTATAATTATTTCTCAGCTACACATAATAAGCACATGCTCCACTATAAAAGTGAAGTAGCCTACAGAACGGACAGGCGGGAAAGTGCAGAGCCACCATTCCCTATTCAAATGGTAGTGGGGCACACATGTTTCTTGTGTTATTAAAAACAAGGTAGCACATGCTAAGGTAGTTGAAGTGTACAGCTACATTTCAGATCCATTTTTGTACAGCTACATTTCAGATACATCTACCTTGTTTTATTAGGCCTCTAAAGCAATACTATTACTGAACAAAAATATAAACGCAACATGTAAAGTGGTGTTCCCCTGATTCCTCGCTTCATACTCGTCGCCAAACCCACTGGCTCCATGTCATCTACAAGACCCTGCTAGGTAAAGTCCCCCCTTATCTCAGCTCGCTGGTCACCATAGCATCTCCCACCTGTAGCACACGCTCCAGCAGGTATATCTCTCTAGTCACCCCCAAAACCAATTCTTTCTTTGGCCGCCTCTCCTTCCAGTTCTCTGCTGCCAATGACTGGAACGAACTACAAAAATCTCTGAAACTGGAAACACTTATCTCCCTCACTAGCTTTAAGCACCAACTGTCAGAGCAGCTCACAGATTACTGCACCTGTACATAGCCCACCTATAATTTAGCCCAAACAACTACCTCTCTCCCAACTGTATTTAATTTTAATTTATTTATTTATTTTGCTCCTTTGCACCCCATTATTTTTTATTTCTACTTTGCACATTCTTCCATTGCAAAACTACCATTCCAGTATTTTACTTGCTATATTGTATTTACTTTGCCATCATGGCCTTTTTTGCCTTTACCTCCCTTCTCACCTCATTTGCTCACATTGTATATAGACTTGTTTATGCTGCATTATTGACTGTATGTTTGTTTTTACTCCATGTGTAACTCTGTGTTGTTTTATCTGTCGAACTGCTTTGCTTTATCTTGGCCAGGTCGCAATTTTAAATGAGAACTTGTTCTCAACTTGCCTACCTGGTTAAATAAAGGTAAAATAAATAAATAAAAATAAAAAATAAAGATCCCAGAAATTTTCCAGACACACAAAAATATTCCTTAACTCAATTTTTCCCCACAAATTTGTTTACATTCCTGTTAGTGAGCATTTCTCCTTTGCAAAGAAAATCCATCCACCTGACAGGTGTGGCATATCAAGAAGCTGATTAAACAGCACGATCATTACACAGGTGCTCCTGGGCTGGTGACAATAAAAAGCCACTCAAAAAAGGTGCAGTTTTTGTCACACAACACAATGCCACAGATGTGTCATATTTTGAGGGAGTGTCCAACATAGCTGTTGCCAGGGAGAATTTGGCAGTACGTCCAGCAGAGCTCACAACTGCAGACCAAATGTAACCACTCCATGTCTGTAATAAACCCCTTTTGTGGTGAAAAACAAATTCTGATTGGCTGGGCCTGGATCCTCAGTGGGTGGGCCTGGTTTCAAAGTGAATAAGCCTATGCCCTCCCTGGTCCACCCATGGCTTTGCCCCTGCCCAGTCATGTGAAATCTATAGATTAGGGCCTATTGAATTTATTTAAATTGACTGATTTCCTTCTTTGAACCGTAACTCAGTAAAATCTTTGAAATTGTTGCATGTTGCGTTTATATTTTTTTTCAGTATGGTTGTGCCCCCCCCCCCCCATGGACTTGTAAAATGCCCCCCTCAGGCATGTCATCCTGGACCCTGATCTGGCCCCATCATCTGCAAACAGGGAGAGGCCAACACCAGGCCCGACATCCTGGAACATGTCATTCACCATTATACTAAACAAAACTGGACTAATTAGAGTGTCCCATTCTCTATCTCCACAGACTCAGAATAGGCCCCACCAACTCTGACTCTAAATAAACATTTATTGGTTGCATACACTGGATTTGCTAGTAACAAATCAAATGTATTTATATAGCCCTTCTTACATCAGCTGATATCTCAAAGTGCTGTACAGAAACTCATCCTAAAACCCCAAAACAGCAAGCAATGCAGGTGTAGAAGCATGGTGGCTAGGAAAAACTCCCTAGAAAGGCCTAAACCTAGGAAGAAACCTAGAGAGGAACCAGGCTATGAGGGGTGGCCAGTTCTCTTCTGGCTGTACCGGGTGGAGATTATAACAGAACATGGTCAAGATGTTCAAATGTTCATAAATGACCAGCATGGTCAAATAATAATAATCACAGTAGTTGTTGAGGGTGTAACAAGTCAGCACTTCAGGAGTAAATGTCAGTTGGCTTTTCATAGCCGATCATTAAGAGTATCTGGGACAGGTAGCACGTCCGGTGAACAGGTCAGGGTTCCATAGCCGCAGGCAGAACAGTTGAAACTGGAGCAGCAGCACGGCCAGGTGGACTGGGGACAGCAAGGAGTCATCATGCCAGGTAGTCCTGAGGCATGGTCCTAGGGCTCAGGTCCTCCTCCGAGAGAGAGAGAGCGAAAGAAAGAAAGAATTAGAGAGAGCATACTTAAATTCACACAGGACACCCGATAAGACAGACTGACCCTAGCCCCCCGACACATAAACTACTGCAGCATAAATACTGGAGGCTGAGACAGGAGGGGTCAGGAGACACCGTGGCCCCATCCAATGATACCGCCGGACAGGGCCAAACAGGCAGGATATAACCCCACCCACTTTGCCTAAGCACAGCCCCCACACCACTATAGGGATATCTTCAACCACCAACTTACCATCCTGAGACAAGGCCGAGTATAGCCCACAAAGATCTCCGTCACGGCGCAACCCAAAGGGGGGCTCCAACCCAGACAGGAAGATCACGTCAGTGACTCAACCCACTCAAGTGACGCACCCCTCCTAGGGACGGCATGGAAGAGCACCAGTTTCCAATCTCTCCAAAAGAATGTGGTGATCGATGGTATCAAAAGCAGTACTAAGGTCTAGGAGCACGAGAACAGTCAGCCTCGGTCTGACGCCATTAAAAGGTAATTTACCACCTTCACAAGTGCAGTCTCAGTGCTATGATGGGGTCTAAAACCAGACTGAAACATTTCGTATACATTGTTTGTCTTCAGGAAGGCAGTGAGTTGCTGCGCAACAGCTTAGTAACAGTGACTAATGTTCAAGGCAGGGTACTGGGTGGAGGCCAGCTAGTGGTGACTGTTTAACAGTCTGATGGCCTGAAGATAGAAGCTGTTTATCAGTCTCTCGGTCCCATCTTTGCTGTACCTTTACTGTCTCCCCCTTCTAGATGGAAGTGGGGTGAACAAGCTGTGGCTTGGGAGGCTGAGGTCTTTGATGATCTTCTTGGCCTTCGTGTGACATTGTGAGCTGTAGATGTCCTGGAAGTCAGACAGTGTGCCCCCGGTGATGCGTTGGACGGACTGCACAACCCTCTGGAGAGCATTGTGGTGGCGGGCGGAGCAGTTGTCGTGCCAGGCTACAGCCTTACAGAATACTTTTGATGGTGCATCTGTGGTAGTTCGTGAGGGTCTTAGGGGACAATATAAATTTCTTCAGTCTCCCAAGGTTGAAGAGGTGCTGTTGTGCCTTCTTTACCACGCTGTTGGTGTGGAGGGACCATTTCAGGTACTTAGTGTTGTGTACACATGAGGAACTTGAAGCTTTTGACCTTCTCCACTGCAGCCCCATTGATGTGAATGGGTGTGTGCTCTCTCTGATGTCTCCTGTAGTCGACGATCAGCACCTTCGGTTTGTTGAAGTTGAGATTATATTCCTGCCACCACTCTTACAGGGTTCTCCCCTCCTCCCTGTAGGCGGTCTTTCCGTTGTTAGTAATCAGGCCTACCATTGTTATGTCGTCAGCAAACTTTTGAGTTGGGAGACATGCATGACCATGCATTCATGGGTGAACAGGGAGTGCGGGAGGGGGCTGAGCACGCACCCCTGTGGGGCCCCCGTGTTAAGGATCAGCGTGGCAGAGGTGATGTTGCCTACCTTCACCACCTGGGTGCCTGTCAGGAAGTCTAGGACCCAGTTTTACAAATCTAGGTCCCAGTTGCACAATCCTGGATCCAATTAAACAGGTGACCCCGCACCCCAGCATCATGCAGCCTCAGCAGCAGTCCCCCTTTCCAGAGCATGTCGTATGCCTTTTCAATGTCCAGTAATAATTCCACCACTTCCTCCTTGATGGCCATCGCCTTCTTTATATCACAGTCCAGTGCTAGCACCGAGTCCATGATTAATCCGCTCTGGTACGGAGAAAAGAGACCAACACTTTCACACATATGTACTTGTCTGTTACCATTCTTTCCATTACTTTACACAGTACAGAGGTCAACTCTATGGGTCGGTATGAGCCCGGGTGGGATGCTATTTTCCCCGGTTTCACGATTGGAACTACTACAGAGGTAGTAGGGATGACCAGGGATGTTCTCTTGATAAGTGCGTGAATTAGACAATTTTCCTGTCCTGCTAAGCATTCAAAATGTAACAGGCACTTTCGGGTGTCAGGGAAAATGTATGGAGTAAAAAGTACATTATTTTCTTTAGGAATGTAGTGGAGTAAAAGTAAAACTTGTCAAAAATATAAATAGTCAAGTAAAGTACAGATACCCCCAAAAACGTACTTAAAAGTACTTTACACCACTGGTGGATAGCCTGAAACGTTTTGACACATACAAGTATGTCATCTTTATAATTTACAGTGATCTCTTCTCCATCCTCCAACACCAGCATACCCAACCGTCTGCAACTTCCCAACATTCGCCAATCACCACCCACACATCCCCCACCGGTGTATCTGCCCCCAATCTCACGCAATATTTCTCCAACACTCCCACTTAGCTCCCTTAATGACCTTCCCCACCTTCCATAGCTTTAATACTCCACCGCTGAACCCTCCAATATATGTCGTGTCAGGGCCCTGTATTCCAAATTTCGAGCACGAACTGCAGCATCACAATCCTTGTTCCTCCGTGTTCTCTGTGGGATAGTAAGCACAGAAGCTTGAATTGGCAATGAACACAGGAACTCATTCCATTCTTTAACAGATCAGTCACTGTGAACCTCACTGAAACATTCTGCACATTACTCTGCAAATTCCTCCCATCAAGCTTTTCCAATGTCTTTCATCCACTTCCAAAAGTTTCCGGCCAAACCAGCTCAGAATTGGGAAATGGTCGCTCCCAATTGTACAGTATACCGGTCCATTAAATCCGAATCCCCTCTTCTGGCCAGAACCCCTGATGCCAGCATCAGACAATGCATGAAATAGTTGCCCTCCCAATTTGAAATCTGGTTGGGAATCCATCTTTTATGCAGACTAATCTGTAGTTGTAAAAGTTAAGTACTTTAATTCTGCACTGGACACGGCACACTTCAACCGTTATACATTCCAACTCAGTTCTCAACATTACTCTTTCATACTGTACACCTAGTTTCAGAAACATCACCCCCCCCCCCCCCCCCCCTCCACTCGCTCTTCCCGATCAGCCCATGTGGCCACATACCCAGGCAAAACTAAATCCAAACATGGTTTCAAACACATTTCCTGCGCATACTGTCTCATGCGTATCTTTATATACATCCACAAAAGTCTTACATTCTTTCCCATTAGAGATGAAACTTCTCGCATTCTACGGCACTATCATAAACGTCATTCCATATCATTCGATTCTGACACTTCCCCAACACCACCGTCCTCCTGAGATCCACCTCTCCTCACTGCCTGTATATAGGAGTGAAAACTCACCACTGATTTATCCTTGATCTCTAAGAATGCCTCTGCTTGCTTAATCACTGCATCTTTCAGGCCCGGATGACATGTTCACCTGTCTCGCTACCCAAAACACTTCCACCATAAAGGCCAAGAACTCCTTCTTGATCAAGTACGAGTCAGCTGGAATCACTGATATTGGTGAAGGGGCCATCCATGGACCCCCCACTAACAGCAGCGCACACACCTGCATCTGTGCAGCATTGCTGTCCACAACTCGCTGCCCTCTTCATACGATACTCCCTCCTCCACTCAAATCTTCTATACCTGCTCAGCTTGAACATGGTGTGTTCACAACCTCGTAATGCTGCCACAAGGTTTCCCCCCACAATTACAACACTTCGGCTTTCCTCCTGCACACTCTGAGTACTCATGATCTCCTCCACATTTCCCACATCTTCTTGTCCTCCTGCACACCACTACCACATTCCCATACCTCTGGCATGTAGAGCACCGCAAGTGAGGCTGCACATATGCCTTGACAGTGAAGCTCAGGAATCCAAGGTTCACTCTCTGTTGCAAGATCTCCTCGCTTCTCTGTCCATTTCGAGTCCCTTTTGTTGGAATCGGGCTAAACTTTGATCATTGAGATATTAAAGACATGATTGATTAGAAGCATAGAATATAAGGAGTGAAAGAGAATGGGTTTTATGTCAGAAGGTAATGGGTCTCTGTAGAAAAACATATGGCTTTGGAATGTGTTGGGTGGACGGGAGGTGATCACAGGATTGCTATAGGGGATCGGATGGCCATCTGTGGATTAGGAGAAGGAGGGGTTGAGGTCAGGTCAGATCCCCTGAAGGGAGTAAAAAGGGTTTATTACCCGATTACCCTCTTCATGTGGAACCATAAGATGTAAGGATTGGAGAGAAGGAGGAGTGTCTAAAGTGGGGTATATATACTTGTGATGGTGAGATTTTTTTTTTTTTTCTGAATACAGCTGTGTCGACCCTTTGGGAAGAATTAAACTTGGTTAAGCTTCTCTAGTGTCTGTGAGTTGTTTACTCTGAAAAATAAGAACCTAACACCTTGAACAGGAAGACATCTACGATTCGAACCCCCTCCAGATTGTTCCTCAACTCCTCCTCCGTTATATCCAGAGTTACCCCATAAACGAGTCCCTTGGCTCTTTGGTTCAGTCCAGTCTCAAAGCTTTGGTCCATTTGGCAGGATTTTTGTATTGAAAATGTCTCCAATCTCTTTGCACAAAACGTCTGATACTTTAAGAGGGTTAATGCTACTGGCCTTCTATCTCCTCCTAAACTTCACAATAACCTTAAACTCCACCCCCCACTTTCCTCAACCCTCATTGAGGAACCTTTCCACTCGAGCCACCTGGGTCACTGTTACTGCCACTCTCCTCTCCCTCTTTTTCCACTTTAGTAAACTCTTTAGATTAGCTACCTCCCAACCATCTCCCTTCCCCTCTTTCCCACTTCCAGGCATGATGTTGGTCTAACTGACCGACCGACCACTTCCCACAGGTATACAGCCCCTTACAGCCCCACTAACAAACACTACTACCATGTGTGACCTCCCTGTCTCAACGACCTTTCGCCCCGGGTTGTCTCTCCTCTCCAGAATATGAGATCCATGGACCTGCACTGCTACTTCTTCTTCTTAAGTTTTATTGGCGGCTCGCAACCAACTGAAAGGTGCATACACCGCCACCTACTGTACTGGAATGTGAGGCTGGTCATGGCCTCCCTATTCATCTATAGTCTCTTATCTAGCCCTGTGTTTCCGCCTACTGTTCTGGGGTGTGAATTCACTACACTTTGTGTCACAGAAATGGAAGGGAAAATGGATGAGGAAAGGGGAAGAAAAATTTGCCCTATCAACTAACCTACACCCATTAAAACCTCACCACTTTCCCACTACTTGGCCTTATCTGATCCTATACCAGGCCGTAGCTTGGGAGGACTGAACACTATCGTTCAATACACCTAGTAACTCCACAGTAAAATCGCAGTAAAATCCAAGTACTTCCCTGCAGCTGCCACCACAACATCCACAACATCCATTTTCTGTGATTGATGTTCCATTTTTGCAGTACAGTTGATAACCATGGCTATGAACACTAAGAAGCCAACATTCTACCAGGCTACTACAAGCACATTCATTCATTCCATTAAGTTGTTGGTGTTATAAAAATCATAGAAATATAATATATTTATGCTTAAAATGCACTTTTATTGTGTCATAACATTACATTTCCATAAATGTATATTCAGACAGTGTATGGATAGAATAAATGGGATTTGCGATGTCTTAAAAATATATTTCAACTTTATTTAACCAGGTAGGCTAGTTGAGAACAAGTTATCATTTACAACTGTGACCTGGCCAAGATAAAGCACAGCAGTCCGACACATTCAACAACACAGAGTTACACGTGGAATTACAAACATACAGTCAATAATACAGTAGAAAAAAGAAAAGTCTATATACAGTGAGTGCAAATGAGGTAAGATAAGGCAATAAATAGGCCATTGTGGTGAAGTAATTACAATATAGCAATTAAACACTGGAATGGTAGATGTGCAGAAGATAAATGTGGAAGTAGAGATACTGGGGTGCAAAGGAGCAAGATAAATAAATAAATACAGTATGGGGATGAGGTAGTTGGATGGGCTGTTTACAGGTGGGCTTTGGGGGTGACCAGTGAGATATACCTGCTGGTTGGTGCTACCATGGTGAGCTGGGATAAGGCGGGGCTTTACCTAGCAGAGACTTGTAGATGACCTGGAGCCAGTGGGTTTGGTAACGAGTATGAAGCGAGGACCAGCCAACGAGAGCATACAGGTCGCAGTGGTGGGTAGCATATGGGGCTTTGGTGACTAAACGGATGGCACTGTGATAGACTGCATCCAATTTGTTGAGTAGAGTGTTGGAGGTTATTTTATAAATGACATCGCAAAGTCGAGGATTGGTAGGATGGTCACTTTTACGAGGGCATGTTTGGCAACATGAGTGAAGGATGCTTTGTTCCGAAATACAAAGACGATTCTAGATTTAATTTTGGATTGGAGATGCTTAATGTGAGTCTGGAAGGAGAATTTACAGTCTAGCCAGACACCTAGGTATTTGCAGTTGTCCACATACTCTAAGTCAGAACCGTCCAGAGTAGTGATTCTGGAAGGGCGGGCAGGTGTGGGCAGTGATCGGTTGAAGAGCATGCATTTAGTTTTACTTGCATTTAAGTGCAGTTGGAGGCTTGGTGTTGGAGTGAGATTTGAAATAACTATTTGAAAATGGACTGAAATAAACGGAATTTCTTTCAACAGCAAATACGTGCCAAATTGCATTTTGAAACTTGTGTTAGGCGAATGAAGTGTTTGGTGTCATACAAAAACAGTCTGTCTGACTTGTGGCAGGGTGTGTTCGTGTGCGCCTGCTTTAGGATCTTTACGGTAGCTATTCCAGACTCATTGTTTTCCTTGGGAGAAAGCAGCGGAAAGTCTGTGAACCCAAGCACATCAGCGTCTACAGTCATGGCTGAGCGCCGCGCATTCGCCCAAAAAATCAGCAGGTAAGGGCGTTACTTCCAATTTTAACACTGACAGAACTGAGTCCCTCGTTCAAGCTACGCCGTTTTCAATATTTAAAAAACTCGTCTTCTGCCCTCCGTTTCAAGGCAAAGCCATCCCCAAATAAGGCCCTGCCCGCTAGCTAGTTATCGTTAGCCATATCAAAGATGCCCAGTGCCAGTCATAGACCCGCCATATAGTACAGCGCTGTCTGTTTCTCGCAATGTTATTTTTGTGTATTGTGCCGTTGCATGCATACGGGGTTGAAGTTTAGCTACGTTTGACATCTATCATACTATCAAACCCAACCACTATCGGTCTTTACAGGGATTTAGGTAAGCATTAGTTGGACTGACTAGTACATCCGTAGTAGACAGTTGCGGTAACTTATTGGCTACGGCTGGGTAGCACTGACACATCGACGAGAGAAAGCAACACAGTAGCTATGATGCCAGTTGAGCGCTGCGACTAATGTGGGCAAAATCGAGCTCCGAAGTGGAGCTCTTTACTGTAGGTGCTGATTTCAGTACCCAAAGAATAGCCCGCAATTACACAGAACAATGACTTGTGTAATTGCGAGTTATTCTTTGGGTGATGAAATCACTAGTTTATGATAAATAATTGTTTTTATGTGATGGAGCTCCAGTTTGCCCAAACTGAGTCGCCGCCCAACTCCATCCTAAATCGTGGAGTTGAGTTTAAACGGCTTTACAGTGACGTTAACTAACATCGTCATGGACAGTGGTAGTTTACCAGCAAAAGCCCTAACATTCAAAGTTATGTCAACCACAGTTAAAGGTAATGCATTCAGGTCTATTGAAACGAACAAAACCAGAAGCGCTGTGTCAATTTCAGTTGCTTGCTGTTCATGCCAGTGGAATTAAAGCTGGGTGTAAAACAATGCATTGCATGGTTGTGAAGAAATTGCTCATATGTGACTCACCACCTGGATTCGGTCTTATGTAGTAAAAATTGAAATAGATTTTTTTTTTACATTGCTGAAAAGTAGACTGCAAAATGGTATATAATACACTGCATTTTTGAGGAACAATGGGAAAGTAATTCTGCATTGAAAGTTGATGAACCTGTGAACTCACTTTTAAGAAACTTGAGAGCTCTCCTTTGTCTCCATCCAGTCAGCATAGTTCACACCCTCTTAAGCCAGTGAGTTAATGTGCTAAAAAGTGAGTAGAGTAGTAAAAATTAAGAATAAAAGTGGTAGTAGCCTACAATAAGGAAAAATTCCAGCTAAACAGAAAGTGTTCAGATGTAAAGATACCTTATTAGAAAATTACTGAAGTAAAACTAAGTCACCCAGTAAAATACCACTTGAGTAAAAGTCTGTGGTTTTAAAAATACTTAAGTATGTACTTATGTATCAAAAGTATAAATAATTTCAAATTCCTTAAACCAGGCGGCCCTATTTTTATTTTTTTATTGACAGATATCCAGGGGCACACTCCAACACTCAGACATAATTTAAAAATGAAGAATTTGTGTTTAGTGAGTCTGTGTGGTATGTCACAAAATCATGTTACGACCACAAATGTCAATATAAATTTTTATATATCAATATTTTGCTAAGTGGATGGGTCTCTACAGAAGGTGTAAACAGTACAGCCAAAGGTTACTTGCATAATAGCAATACCAGAAATAGATGGTGTCAATATAAATCAAATATACAGTATGTTCACAAACAATATCAATAACGATAGTGATAGACGAGGTAGTTGTATGCATACAATCAGGGGTAAAGTGCCTGAGCAGCAGGAAAAAATATAGTAGCAGCAACGTGTGTGTTAGGTGAGAGTCATTTGAGTAGAGGCACTGCTGATGACTGGTCCGTCCGAACCACGCATGAGCAAGGGAATCTACAGTTGAAGTCGGAAGTTTACATACACTTAGGTTGAAGTCATTAAAACTTGTTTTTCAACCACTCCACAAATTTCTTGTTTATTAATTACAAGCTATAGTTTTGGCAAGTTGGTTAGGACATCTATTTTGTGCATGGCGCAAGTAATTTTTCCAACAATTGTTTACAGACAGATTATTTCACTCTATCACAATTCCAGTGGGTCAGAGGTTTACATACACTAAGTTGACTGTGCCATTAAACAGCTTGGAAAATTCCAGAAATATCATGACTTTAGAAGCTTCTGACATAATTTGAGTCAATTGTAGGTGTACCTGTGGATGAATTTCAAGGCCTACCTTGAAATCAGCCAAGACCTCAGATTTTTTTTTTGTAGACCTCAACAAGTCTGGTTCATCCTTGGAAACAATTTCCAAACGCCTGAAGGTACCACGTTCATCTGTACAAACAATAAACACCATGGGACCATGCAGCCGTCATACTGCTCAGGAAGGAGATGCGTTCTGTCTCCTAGAGATTAACTTACTTTAGTGCGAAAAAGTGCAAATCAATCCCAAAACAACAGCAAAGGACCTTGTGAAGATGCTGGAGGAAACAGGTACAAAAGTATTTATATCCACAGTAAAACAAGTTCTATATCGACATAACCTGAAAGGCCGCTCAGCAAGGAAGAAGCCACTGCTCCAAAACCGACATAAAAAAGCCAGACTACGGTTTGCAACTGCAGATGGGGACAAAGATCGTGCTTTTTGGAGAAATGTCCTCTGGTCTGATGAAACAAAAATAGAACTGTTTGGCCATAATGACCATCATTATGTTTGGATGAAAAAGGGGGAGGCTTGCAAGCTGAAGAACACCATCTCAACTGTGACGCACGGGGTTGGGGCAGCATCATGTGCTTTGCTGCAGGATGGACTGGTGCACTTCACAAAATAGATGGCAGCATGAGGGAGGAAAATTATGTGGATATATTGAAGCAACATCTCAAGACATCAGTCAAGAAGTTAAAGCTTGGTCGCAAATGGGTCTTCCAAATGGACAATGACCCCAAGCATACTTCCAAATTTGTGGCAAAATGGCTTAAGGACAACAAAGTCAAGGTATTGGAGTGGCCATCACAAAGCCCTGACCTCATCCTATAGAAAATGTGTGGGCAGAACTGAAAAGGCGTGTGCGAGCAAGGAGGCCTACAAACCTGACTCCGTTACACCAGCTCTTGTCAGGAGGAATGGGCCAAAATTCACCCAACTTATTGTAGGAAGCTTGTGGAAGGCTACCTGAAACGTTTGACCCAAGTTAAACCATTTAAAGGCAATGCTACCAAATACTAATTGAGTTTATGTAAACTTCTGACCCACTGGGAATGTGATGAAAGAAAGAAATGCTGAAATAAATCATTCTCTCTACTATTATTCTGACATTTCACATTCCAAAATAGTGGTGATCCTAACTGACCTAAGACAGGGAATTTGTACTTGGAATAAATGTCAGGAATTGTGAAAAACTGAGTTTAAATGTATTTGGCTAAGGTGTATGTAAGCTTCAGACATTAACTGTGTATATAATGTAGGTAGATGACATAATGACTGGGCCGAAGGTTCACCTTCCAACAGGACAACAACCCTAACCACACAGCCAAGAGTGGCTTCGGGACAAGTCTCTGAATGTCCCTGATTTGCCCGGAATGGAACCCGATCGAACATCTCTGCAGAAACCAGAAATCGCCATGCAGCGACGCTCCCCATCCAACCTGACAGCTTGAGAGGATCTGCAGAGAATAATGGGAGAAAATGCCCAAATACAGGTGTGACAAGCTTGTAGCATCATACCCAAGACGACTTGAGGCTATAATCGTGGCCAAATGGTCTGAATACGTATGGCAATGTGATATTACTTAAAAAAATAAAATAATAATACAATTTTATTTTAGTTTGTAGATTGATTGATTGGGGGGGGGGGGGCAGCAGCAATTTAATCAATTTCAGAGTAAGGCTGTAATGTAACAAAATGTGGAAAAAGTCTTTACTTTCTGAATGCACTCTACGTGCGTAATGTATTATGGTCATTGCAGTAAAATTACCATATTTTATGTGCTGAACTGTAGATTATTGGCCTGTTGGAAACTACGACTCCCTTCTGTGTCACACAGTTCAGGCTGAATCTGATTTATCTCTAGAGAAACTGTGCAATGTGCGCATTTGAATTCACTGAAAAAACACGAACAAAATGGAATTCAAATAACTGAACCGACCGGTCAATAAATTGTTTAAAAAAATGAAAAATAACCAACATTTCTGTTAATCAGTTAGCACTAGTATTGACTCCGGTGCGAAGAATTATGTAGATTAGATTTCTGTATTTTATTTTCAGTAAGTTTGCAGAAATATGAAACACTTTGTCAATATGGGGTGTTGCATGTAGACGGGTGAGAATTAAAAAAATATTTAATCTATTTTGAATTTAGGCTGAAACACAACCAAATTAGGAATCAGTCAATGGATATGAATACTTTCTGAAGGCACTATAGGTATTACAGACAGTTAGGTAGAGGTTGAAAATGTCAGTGAAGACACTTGCCAGCTGATGGCGCTGCAGTGGATAGCGGCCATCTTAATTTTCTTTGGTACATAATATTTCCTATGACCCGAAAACGGCTTCTGGACATCAGAACAGTGAACACTAACTTCGATTTGAATGAATATTTCTACTTCAACGAGTCGACAGCTCTAGACTTTCTGCTTACTCCGGACCAAGCCCAGTCTGGCCAGGGACCAGGCCACAGCAGGGACCATAATGGTGTCACAGGGAACCGTAAGGACAACCGTAAGGACAGTAAGGCCACCACCAGGGCCAGGGCCAGGGCCAGGGAGAGAGCCCTCATGGCCACAGCATTTTCATTATTTGCCAGTTGGAAACACTGGGCCAATTGTGCGCCAATTGTGGCCGGTTGTGAGACCCTGGTTTGTTCCCAGGCTATCTTGTGACGCTGTTAGCACTGAGATGCAGTGCCTTAGACCGCTGCGCAACTCGGGAGCCCTTCTAGCAGGGACCATAATATATAATAGTAATGTTTGGCCCACAACAGAACGGCTGCCCTTGACTATACTGTACCTGTCCTTCAGAGTGACCAGACTACTGCAGTAAATGAACTGGCCTTATCTGTTAACTTATTACGCCTACACTGCCCTTTTCCACTTTTCCAACGTGTGTGTGTGTGTGTGTGAGAGACATCTTTGACAGTACGCAGCCTGGAGGCAACATCTGACTGTTTTCCATAAGCAAAGCCTAGATTGAATAGATTAAACTGTCAAGTGGCTAGCCTCTGTCTGGACTGAAGGGTTGCCATTTGTTGGAGCAAAGAATTTAGCCTATAACTATGATCTGTCTCTCTGTGTTTTACCTGTTAACTTAATCTTAAGGATCGGTGTCCCGATAGCGGGAAAACTTCCGGTGAAACTGGAGGGAGCGTAATTCAAATAAATTCTAATGGTTATTATGGATTTTAAACATTTAAGTACATATGTGTCTTATATCGGCTGAAAGCTTAAATTCTTGTTAATCTAACTGCACTTTCCGATTTACAGTAGCTATTACAGCAAACATTCCATGCGATTGTTTAAGGACAGCGCTCCACATCAAAATATTTTTCCACCAGCACAGGTTTCACACATTCACATATAAAGATTAAATATTCACTTACTTTTTGTCAATCTTCCTCTGATTTGTCATCCAAAGGGTCCCAGCTGTAACATGTAGTGTTGTTTTGTTAGATACAATCCTTCTTTATATCCCAAAAACTCGATTTGAGTAATCCATTCTTTCAACTTGCAGAGAAAGGAATCTGAAAAATAATTATGGTTGGTTTTTCTTTGGATTTTCTCCTACCATATCTATTGTGTTTATATTAACCTACAAACTTCTAATTGTTTTCTTTCCAATGGTACCAATTATATGCATATCCTGGCTTCAGGGCCTGAGCTACAGGCAGTTTACTTTGGGCACGTCATTCAGGCGGAAATGGCGAAAAAGGGGTATAGCCCTAAGAAGTTGTTTAATGGTTTGATATTCACTGCTAAGCTTCTCTCTCCTCACCTCCCTACAGGACTGTAGCAGCTGAGGTGAGAAAGCAGATTGCTGGTCAGTATGGGGGCTCCCCACAGTTCCTCAAGAACCTGAACGTGGGTGCCGCTGCAAGCAACACCGTAAGCTTCTAACCACAATGCATCTTGGTGTTTTTGCAGAGGTAGAGGTAAATGGTGGGAGGGGGAAGGGTTTGAGTCTATCAGCTAACAATTAACAGGTCCATTCTTCATATCCTCTCACCCCTACGCTGTGGAGAGTGATAACACTGCCTTGCTCCTCTCACCAGTAATGAATGAGTAGGCGTGTCCAAACTTTTGACCTATACATACATGAAGCTGGTTGAGAGAATGCAAAGCTGTCATCAAGGCAAAGTGTGGTTACTTCAAAAATATTTTGATTTAGGCCTCCCGGGTGGCGCAGTGGTTATCTATCCATCTATCTCTGAACACCATCCAGTTGATTTCTATTTGCCATATATTTTTCAACTGTGATATGATGTTTCACAGTAGGTCTAAAGCTTTCTATTCTCATAGTTTTTACAGATTGTAAATAAACATTTTTGCTAAGTATTATTGATTGATTGACTGACTTTTCAAATAACCCAGCAGTGCTATATGCACAGTTAACTCCAAGTAAGTGTTGCAATTCTTCATCCTTTCCTGAACCTACGACAAAAAAACTATCTACATATGTACAGTACCAAAACCAATGTTCTAATGATTGTCTCTTCATAGATAAATCTGCAAAGCTTGGATTGTTGTATCTCTCATATATATATAACATTCTATTGGTTGAAAGAATTTTGTATAATAATTTTAATTGAAAAACTCTGTTTTGAATCTGGCATCGTTTTGTGTATCAGTACATAAACCATGTGCAATGGAAACGGTACATAGAAATCTCTTCCCGGCTACACTGAACAAAAATATAAATTCAACATGTAAGGTTTTAGTCCCATCTTTCATGAGCTGAAATAAAAAATCCCAGAAATTGTCCGTACACACAAAGCTAATTTCTCTCAAATTTTAACATTCCTGTTAGTGAGCATTTTTTTCCTTTTCCAATAAAATCCATCCACCTGACAGATGTGGCATATCAATAAGCTGATTAAACAGCATGATCATGGGTGACATCTGTTGATGTAAAAAAAAAAGCATGATTAACAAAAAATAATAATAATCTGATTACACAGGTGCACCTTATGCTGGGGACAATTTAAAGACCACTTTTAAAATGTGCAGTTTCGTCTCACAACACAATGCCACAGATGTCTCAAGCTTTGAGGGTTGCATGCAATTGGCACACTGACTGCAGGAATGCCCACCAGAGCTGTTGCCAGATCATTTAATGTTTATTTCTCAACCATAGTGACCGCCAACGTCACTTTAGAGAATTTGACAATACGTCCAACCGACCTCAAAACCGCAGACCACATGTAACCACACCAGCCCAGGACCTCCACATCCGGCTGAAGGACAAGGTCCTTACTTTCTCCCCCTTCCACTCCTTTTTTTTTCTTTTTACGATAGTGCTATAATTACTTGGTTGTACATTTTGGATAGAGCAGAAATGTACATATATTTTTGTTAGCTGCATGTGTGACAACTCCACCAATCCTTTTTCTGATATAATTTAAGGTTATACAGTTTTACATTTTGTTTTCCAAATTAGTTTTTTATCAACTAGTATATTTGAGTTCAACCATTATTTGTTGTAATATTTGTTCTGTCTTGTTGTGGATTAAACTGAAATTGCAACAGACTTTCTGTGGCTTGTTTTAAAAATATAGTGAGAGGTTGTAATCGGGAAAAAAAGCTATTTTTGAACAGGTGCAATACATTTATAAAATAAAAAGCTTACCTTGACTTGGAAGAGTGAGTGTTGTATAGCCATAGCCAGCTAGCTAACATAGCATCTCTCTCTGCGAGCTGGGTGTTTGAGTGGACTATACTAGCTAAGCTAGTTAAGTAAAAATTGAAAGTTATAAAAAAACAAATACTACGAAATATAGCTAGCTCTCTCGCTTCTCCTTCATTTTTGAAGACATTTCTCGAACTGTTCAACTATTGTCTTTGTCAACTACTCACCACATTTTATACACTACAGTGCATAAGCTGTAGCTTATGCTTTCATTACTAGATTCATTCTCTGATCCTTTGATTGAGTGTGACATGTGGCAAGAGCTCTGATAGGTTGGAGGACATCTATGGAAGTGGGTGAGAACCATGAGCCTCCTAGGTTTTGTATGGAGGTCAATGTTCCCAGAGGAGGATGGGTAGTTCTGTTTATACCATGGTGCAACCCCACAGAGTGCTGTTGAGGCTACTGTAGACCTCCATTGCAAAATAGTGTGTTTTTAATCATTTGGTGATATGTGAATATATTAAAATTCTAGATTTTTTTTGTGACACTATTTTTTAAATGAAATTCACTGAGGAGAATGGTCCTCTGAGGAGCCTGTCTGCCAATATAGAAAATGCAGTTGCCTGATAATTGGTTTTGAAACGTTCTCAGGATAGAACTTGTCTCAACATTTATCAAGCCACGGCATTTGCTGACAGCTAAGCCTTGATATTTCTTTGCTAGTAATACAGCTGGACTTTTTGGGGATGATTTTCTGTGGCTAAGGTAGGCCTTTTTCAGATATATTCTCTGATTTTTGTATTCACTCTACCAAAGCCTCTCCTCTCTGTTGCCAGGTGCCTCTCACAGAGGCAGTGGAGCCAGTGGATTTTGAGGAGTACCTCCGCACTCACCCACCCATAATCGAGTCGGGCCCCCTGAGGGACCTGATCGAGTTCCCCCCGGACGACATCGAGGTGGTCTGCACCCCCAGAGAGTGTCGCACAGTGGGACAGGCCGTGCCTGAGGAAGGGTAGGTGCTTGACTGGGACAATACTGACTGGCTGGGTTAGAGTGAGTTCCTCAGGACCAAATCAGATCAATCAATACAATTCATTTAAAGCCTTTAAAAAATATATCAACAGTTATCAAAAAGGGCTTTACTGTAGCCCCCCCCCCCCAAAAGCCCCATACAGTACGAGCTGAGTCTGTATCAGTTGAGACATTATCAGATTCCTCTAGGCCTACATCAGGTCTAACTCAGTTGCAGCAAACAGGATGCATCTCCTCATTTTAACACAATTACACCAATTGATTTACCAAATGAATAAAGCAAATAACTGTTCTGGTTTTGATGTCCGGTTAGGAGGGGTGTGACGTTACGCAATGTTTAGATATAAATATATTGTCTAGAACAGACATGAACTAACAGAAATTACTATTTGTCTGGTAAAATAGGTGGAATTTGTCTGCCATTGAAATCCTTGGGCTGGACGCCCAAGTGTTTTTTTGTGGTCGCCAATTATTATACATTTTGGGGATGGAAAAACACGTTCACTGTGTACTTAACCGGCTGAAACCAGATAAAGTATGTAGAAAATCATGGACCTTTATTTTAATTTTTTTAATAATATGATCTCTGAGAATTAACAATCACACAATTTTATTTGACCTTTTATTTAACTAGGCAAGTCAGTTAAGTACAAATTCTTATTTTCAATGACGGCCTAGGAACAGTGGGTTAACTGCCTGTTCAGGGGCAGAACGACAGATTTGTACCTTGTCAGCTCGGGGATTTGAACTTGCATCCTTTTGGTTACTAGTCCAACTCTCTAACCACTAGGCTACCCTGCCGCCCCAAATAAAAGCTAGAGTCAAGGAGAATTGAAATAAAAACAATTCATTTAGAAGTAGCAGTTTTGTTATGATGTTTGAGCAAAATAACACAGCATTAGCCATGGCAAAATGCATAGAATTGCAGGAAATTTGCTTTAAAACTGCAAAAATGTCTCCTCTCCATGGAGACGTTTTGTAGAATTGTAGGAAATTGGCTTAAAAATGCCAAGATTTCTCTACACCACCAAGATGGGGGATGTCATACCAAAAAGTGTCCCCCTCTGCGTCACAATGGGATTTGATAAACTATTAGCGTTTGTTGCTATATCAACGGTGTGATGGCCTAATGATTAAAATTTGAGTTCACTACAGCCTAAATGACGTTATTTTAGTCATCGCTATGCGAACAAGGCTGATTTCCGTGACAATTTCGTTGTTTAAACAAGTTTTGTTTAGCTTCCGTACCTCTCCTAACTTGTCTGGCTGTCATGTTAATATTTGAACCTGCCCTTCCCTTATCTACACTGAAATAATATAATTTCTGTCGTCCTCTACTCTGATTCATTTTCTTTCTATCTTGCATAGCTCATTAGTATAACCTTGTTGTTGAACATAGATAGATAGATATCTCCATATATCTCTATATATCTCTCTCTCCTCTCTCTCTATTTTCACAGATTGTTTCGGTGGGGACAGTCACATGGCAATCATACTAAAATACTGAATTCTGGTTTGTGGAATTTTAAAGGGGTTGCTGTGTGGGTGGGAGGTTCTGCCTGTCACTTGTTCTCAACAGGCATCCAGTCTCGAAAGGGGGACTTGTACTGAGTGTTTGCAGTGCTAGTGTTTTTAGTTAATCTGTGTATCTCACATATTATGTGCCCAGTATGACAGGGCAAGACAACTTTCTTAGCAGGTAATGACAATAACAGTAGCTGTAAATATCAATAACAGTAGCTGTAAATGTATGTAATGAAATGGAGTACATCAGAGGGATCCGTCAGGGGGTTGGGCAGAACCCCTAGTTCCTGGTCCTGGAGAACTGGAGCAGAGTTAAAGGGAACCGGGTAGGAGACAGAGACGTAAACAAGCAAACACACAAGTTACACTTTACTGCAAGAAAATTTGATGGATTAGTGCAGTGTTATAAATGGGAGCTATGTACTTTTCATAACTTTTGGAAGGTGTAGCCTACCTCAATGTGGTCCCCCTCTGGTTGGGGGGAGGGTTGATGGTCCTAAAGTCATTTGGAGAGGTAAATTGAAGAAGATGACCATTTATTGCTTTTTTAAATGTCAACCAATTAATTTTTACCTGGTCAAAAACCTTCACATCCTTCTCAGTCTGTGCCTGAAGGTGGTCTTTGAAGGTGTTCTGATCTGGTTTGACAACTTCCACCACATCAGGTGGTGTTTCAGTGATCTGAAAGTACGTTATACAAAAATAGCAATAGACAAACAACAAACAAATCACAAATTTGAAAGACTACAGTATATGCAATAATTGTATACACAATTGCATTGTTTACCTCAGTCAACAGCTGCGGCACCTGTCCGCACCCGGTGGAGACCTGGATGCAGTTGTTGTGTGCAAAGAGAATTACCTTCAGGTTGTTCTCCCACCCTTCCTGGTGCCAATCAAGGGACCTGCCCATGGCAGTCTTGAGGGTCTGGTTGGTCCATTCAGAAAACCTGGAGCAGGGGGTAGGAAAGTGATATCTATTGACAATGTAAGATATTGAAATATTTTGAAGATGTCCATCATCGCCTTGGGAGTTGGCCTCGCCAGTCTCGTCTTTGGAAGGGGTATGATACAAAACGAAAATCTAGTTGCAAGCAACCTTTTTTAATGGGTTACAGAAGAAAATGTAGAGTTAAGCACGTACTCGTCCTTTACTGACCTTAATGGGTATTGCCTCCACCCACTTTTTAAAGTGATCGGTCGCTTTCAGACACCAGCTGTTGCCATTCCTGGATGTCGTGAAGGGTCCGATGAGGGCCACCCAAACACTTAAAGTGTTAGGGAGAAGGTTACGTTATTCTTATGCAGATTTTAATATTTGTAAGTAGACTGACACACACATTCTATAATATTGAACTCTGCTGTGGTCAAATAAAGTAACCATTACAAAACAACTTATCAGGGCAAAATTTGAGTTGAGATACTTACTGATCATGTGCCATGGTGAAACAACTATGATGGGCTTCAACTCCGGCGCCACAGTCTTCACCCTCTCAAACTTCTGGCAGGCTAGACAGGGTACTGACCTTCAAGCAAAAAGTGACATTATGTGACATTCATTTAAATCCTAATCATTTCAGATATAATAGAATGTGATTGATAAACAAAAGGTTATTTCACTTGCCCAGCTCTCCTCCACCTGGACAATTCCCCGTCAGAAGAAGAGTACAGTAGGTTGATTCTGGCAATCATGCATTTTACTCCGAAATTGCCAGCATACATCTCGGTCAGCACGGCCTCCTTCTGCTCCTTAGTAAATAATCCCCCTCCTGTGTGGCTGGCCATCCTTCCCCTTTAGGTACATATGATTGCCTAACAAGTTGGAAGAGAAGAATTGTTGAAATACTTGAGTCTACCACTCTCTTCCCACCTCTCTCACGTTCATCCTTTATCACTTTCTTCTGTCTGTCTGGTGAAGACACCTAGTTAAGGGCATTTGTAAGCACCATAACTTTTTGACAGGGGGACACTTTTTGTCATGACAGGGCCTCTAAAATATTCTCTAAACGGGCCGACCGCACCACCTGCCACGCCCACCACCAAACCCCTTTTTGAACTAGAAAGCCCCCAGAAATAGGTCCTCAGTAATAGCTCTATGAATTACGTTTCCATCTGCAACATATGAACGTTAAACCTCACTGAACACATCTGGTGTTGAGGATGAGACGTTGACTGTAACGTGCGATGTCGCTTTGCCTTCCAGGCACAATGACGCCCACGTCAGAGACTGTGTCAGGTCCTACACTGAGGACTGGAACGTTGTCAACAGAAGGTAAAGCTCCCCTCTATTATTTAGGGAGCGTGTCCTTTTTTAGAAAACCTATAAAACATCTTAACACCCACATTTGAACCCTTATTTTACACATTTTTACAATTACACTTGGCAGCTAGTTATTTATTACACCTCAACACTCGCATTCTGGTCTACTTATTTCAACAGATACCATAAGCTTGGTACTGGGTTTAACCCTAACACCCTGGACAAGCAGAAGGAGAGGCAGAAAGGCCTGCCCAAACAGGTGTTTGAGGCTGATGAGATGCCAGACGGTAGCGCTTATCAGGACGACCAGGTAACCCATAGCAATGGGGCAGTCGACTAGGTAACCCATAGCAACGGGGCGGTCATCTTACACTTTCAATATTTTTATAGTGTGTGTATATAGGCCCTCTCTAACCTGTGTGTTTGTCCTACCCCAGGATGACCTGAAGCGTAGGTCCATATCCATAGACGAGACTCCGCGTGGCAGCTGGGCCTGCAGTATCTTTGACCTGAAGAACTCTGTCCCCGACGCTCTCCTGCCCCATTTGCTGGACCGAGCCCCCAACGAGGAGATCGACCGCCACAATGAGGAGCACCGCAAGTCCAACCGCCATCGCGAGCTCTTCGCCCTGCACCCCGCCCTCGAAGAGGTTAGGACAAAGGCGCACACGCACTGCTGCATTTCTACAGAGACGGAAGTGCATTTTGACGTCTCAGGCCAGCGTTTGCTTTGCCAGGGTCTTGTGCATGTCTGTCTCTTCACATTAATGTGTATCGTCAGCCATGATCAGGGTTGCCATGTTCTGCGGTTTTCCCGAAAATTGGGCTAATTTAAAAATGATGTGGCAGGTGAAAATGTATTGGTTGCAGGTTTTTGGGCCACTTCTAAATTACACTGCGGCCTCCTTGGCAATTTCTTTAAAATATATATTTCACTGTGACCTGTTGCTGACTATCAGGCAGTGAGGCAGCGTGTTCCTGAGTGAGTGAGGTGTGTAAGTAAAGGGTCAGAGCGGTGTCTGTGTGTTGACACTGAGCGCTTCAAGCAGACAGCCGAGTCACGTGAGTGAGAGGAGACCGAGCAGCAGGTGTCCACGTCGTGATAACTTTTTGCCAGTTGTGGGCAGGCTATTCAGATTGTCATTATGGAGACACTTATTTCCAACCCTTTTCCCATAAAACATACTAACGCGTTAGAACGGATACGCATCAAGAATGAACGGCCATTAGACTTTAGGCGCTGTAGAGCGCATTAGATACATTTGCTTGAAGGTGGTTTAAACTGCATGATAAACTGGGTGGTTCGAGCCCTGAATGCTGATTGGCTGAAAGCCATGGTATATCAGACCGTATACCAAGGGTATGACAAACATCAATTTTTACTTTTAATTATGTTGGTAACCAGTTTATAATAGCAATAAGGCACCTCGGGGGTTTGTGGTATATGGCCAATATACTACTGTGCTGTGTCTAGGCACTCCGCGATGCATCGTGTGTAAGAACAGCCCTTAGCCATGGTATATTGGCCATATATCACACCCCCTCATGCCTTATTGCTTAATTCGAGTGGGAATTTGAAATGGAAGTTATAGAACTACCTCGCGTTCTTCTGTTATGGACAGAAGATTAGCCATCTGTCTGTTGGCCATAATTAGACTATTCATTTCTATGCTGATGTAGGCTACTGTAATCTGCTGTTTAATACAATAAATATCACTGGAGTCATTGCAAATCAATTTGTGTCACTTGTGAAGCCTTCCTGGAGCTGTCAAATTGATTTATTCAGTGTTGGAAAAAGTAGGCTACCCAATTGTCATACTTGAGTAAAAGTTAACACCTTAATAGAAAGTGAAAGTCACCCATTAAAATACTACTTGAGTAAAATTATTTGGTTTTAAATATACTTAAGTATCAAAAGTATAGTAAAAAGTATATACAATTTCAAATCCCTTATATTAAGCAAATCTGATGGCACCATTTTATTTATTTATGCACAGCCAGGGTTTATCTCCAACACATAATTTACAAATGAAGCATGTATGTTTAGTGAGTCCACCAGGTCAGAGGCAGTACGGGTGACCAGGGATGTTCTATTGATAATTGCATGAATTGGACCATTTTCCTGTCCTGCTAAGCATTCAAAATATATCGTGTACTTTTGGGTGTCTGGGAAAATGTATGGAGTAAAAAGTACATTACGTTCCTAAACAAAATAGTAAAGTAAAAATATAATTAGTAAAGTACAGATACCCCCCCAACAACTACTTCAGTACTTTTACTTTAGTACTTTACACCACTGGATTTAATAAATAGGCTTTTTTATAACTTCAGTGTGTTGTAGCCTTGTGTTATTATGCAATTATTTAATGGCCATGTTTAGTAAATGAAATTAGAAGTTAACTGTGACCATGATCACAAATGGTATCGCAATTGCCGATCAGCTGTTTAATAGAATGCATTAGATTGACGGTGACAGTCAGATTAGGCTACAGATTAAAAAATAAATAAATACACTGGCTGTCATTGACAAGCATAGGCCTATTCAGTTCATATCCATATTATTCATATTTGCTTCAGTGATTGAAATTAAGACCCCATCCTCAGTAGCCTATTCCAGCAGGCTGTTGGGCAAGGGAAGCACTTCTTACCTCGAAATCGCCTCGCTATTCATGTTGACTAAATTAGTCTAGTCAATTAGAACTAAGCAAGCTGCTAAATCATTCATTTGACATCTTGCCTAGGCTACTCTAGGATATCTGAAATGAGGTGTAGGCCTACAGTTACTTGTAGAAGTATTAATTCATATTGGCCTTTTTCCTATTTTGTTGCATTAGAACCTGTCATTTTAAATGGATTTTTATTTGGATTTCATGTAATGGACATTCACAAAATAGTCCAAATTGGTGAAGTGAAATGAAAAAAATAACTTGTTTAAATGTATTGATTTTAAATGGAAAAGGGGATCCGTGCATGTGAAGCCACTAAATAAGATTTGGTGTAACTAATTACCTTCAGAAGTCACATAGTTGGATTGCACACAGGTGGACTTAAGTGTCACATGATCTCAGTATATATACACACCTGTTCTCAAAGGCCCCAGAGTCTGCAACACCACCAAGCAAGCAGCACCATGAAGACTAAGGAGCTCTCCAAACAGGTCAGGGACAAAGTTGTGGAGAAGTACAGATCAGGGTTGGGTTGTAAAAAAAAATATCTGAAACTTTGAACATCCCACGGAGCACCATTTAAATCTATTAATAAAATGTTTTAAAGAATATGGCATCACAACAAACCTGCCAAGAGAGGGTCGCTCACCAAAACTCACAGACCAGGCAAGTAGGGAATTAATCAGAGAGGCAACAGAGACCAAAGATAACCCTGAAGGCGCTGCAAAGCGTATCTGGAGTATCTGTCCATAGGACCACTTTAAGCCGTACACTCCACAGAGCTGAGCTTTACGGAAGAGTGGTCAGAAAAAAGCCATTGCTTAAAGCAAAATAGGCATGTGGGAGAAAGGCATGTTGGAGACTCTCCAAACATATGGAAGAAGATACTTTGGTCAGATGAGACTAAAATTGAGCTTTTTTGGCTATCAAGGAAAATGCTGGTGCAAACCCAGACATAGCATTTAAGGAATGATGTATGGTGTGAAATACAGGGAAATATTTGAGACTGGGATGGAGGTTCACCTTCCAGCAGGACAATGACACTAAGCATATTTCTGAAGCAACACTCGAGTGGTTTAATGAGAAACATTTAAATGTCTTGGAATGGTCTAGTCAATACCCAGACCTCAATCCAATTGAGAATCTGTCGTAGGACTTAAAGATTGCTGTACACCTGCGGAATCCATCCAACTTGAAGGAGCTGGAGCAGTTTTGCCTTGAAGAAATCCCAGTGGCTTGACGTGCCATGCTTATAGAGACATACCCCAAGAGACTTGCAGCTGTAATTGCTGCAAAATGTGGCTCTAGAAAGTAATGACTTTGGGTGGGTGAATAGTTATGCACGCTCAAGTTTTCTGTTTTTTTTGCATCTTCAAAGTGGGAGACATGTTATGTAAATCAAATGATACAACCCCCCCCCCCCTCTCCCACAATCCATTTTAATTACAGTTTGTAAGACAACAAAATAGGAAAAATGCCAAAGGGGGTGAATACTTTAGCAAGCCACTGTATCAGGGGCTATAGCCTGCATCTTGCTAACCAAACTGTGGCAAAGTTGAATTACAACCATAAACTCAGATTACAGTCAGTAGGCGTAGCCTAATTCTATTGAATGACAAGTCAATCTAATTGGCCATTAATAACGGTTTGTAGTCTTAACATCTGGCACATAATAACAGCACAATTGCCCGAAAATAATTTAACAGCAAATTATAATTTCTCTTGCTACATATTACAATTATTTTATTAGTTCACAATAATTATTTTGATGGAAAACCACATTTTTCTTAGGTCATTAGAAGTGAAGTCGATATTCCTTCTTAACTTTCTTGGTGACGGGGGCAGTATTGAGTAGCTTGGATGAATAAGGTGCCCAGAGTAAACTGCCTGCTACTTTGTCACAGATGCTAATATATGCATATTATTAGTAGTATTGGATAGAAAACACTCTGAAGTTTCTAAAACTGTTTGAATTATGTCTGTGAGTATAACAGAACTCACATGGCAGGCTAAAACCTGAGACAAATCCAACCAGGAAGTGGGAAATCTGAGGTTTGTAGTTTCATTTAAGTGATTGCCTATCCAATATGCTGTGTCTATGGGGCCAGATTGCACTTCCCAAGGCTTCCAGCAGATGTTAAAAGTCTTTAGAAAGTTGTTTGAGGCTTCTATTGTGGAAGGTGGTCGAATAAGAGCTGTTTCAACAAGTGGATGGCCGAGGCCAATCAGTTGTTTACTGCGCGGTCACGCCGTGCCTTATTTTTTCCTCTGTAATGAATACGCTATTGTCCGGTTGGAATATTATTGAAGATTTATTATAAAAATACCCTAAGGATTGATTGTAAACATCGTTTGACATGTTTCTACAAACTGTAATGGAACTCTTTTGACTTGTTGTCTGGATTTTGCGCTCGGCATTGTGCCTTTGGAATAGTGAACTATACTTGTGAACAAAACCGAGGTATTTGGACATAAATATGGACGTAATCGAACAAAACAAAAAATTATTGTGGGAGTCCTGGGAGTGCAATCCGACGAAGATCAACAAAGGTAAGTGAAGATTTATAATGCTATTTATGACTTTTGTTGACTCCACAACTTGGCGGGTAACTGTATTGCTTGCTTTTGTGGCTGTACCATGTTCTCAGATGATTGAATATTGTGCTTTTGCCGTAAAGCTTTTTTGAAATCTGACACAGCGGTTGCATTAAGAACAAGTTTATCTTTAATTCTATGTAAAACGTGTCTTTCATCAAAGTTTATGATGAGTATTTCTGTTATTTGATGTGGCTCTCTGCAATTTCTCCAGATGTTTTGGAGGCATTTCTGAACATGGCGCCAATGTAAACTGAGGTTTTTGGATATAAATATGAACTTGATCGAACAAAACATACATGTATTGTGTAACATTGAATCCTGGGAGTGTCATCTGATGAAGATCGTCAAAGGTTAGTGATTCATTGTATCTATATTTCTGCTTTTTGTGACACCTCTTTGGTTGGAAAATGGCTGAATGCTTTCTGTGACTAGTTGCTGACCTAACATAATGATATGTTCTGCTTTCGCCGAAAAGCCTTTTTGAAATCGGACACTGTGGTTGGATTAACGAGAAGTGTATCTTTAAAATGGTGTAAAATGGTTGAGGAATTTAAATTATGAGATTTCTGTTGTTTTGAATTTGGCGCCCTGCAATTTCACTGGCTGTTGGCGAGGTGGGACGCTAGCGAATCTACTCTCTTGCTGCTGAGAAAAAAAAATGGGGTAGTTTTCAGGCCTTCTGTGCGGATTTTGACTAGTCATTTGCCTAGAAATTTTAGCTAGACCTGGCAACCCTATCAATGCTAATGCTGTCACATCACATGGCTTTTTAAAGCGGCGAATATTCACGAATTCGACGCTACTGGTTTCACACGAGTGAAAATACTTCTTCAGATAGTGTTTATACACCGCCTATTCCAATATATAATGTACTATACAAAAACCTATGTTAATGTTTTTCTTCTTCTTCTTATACTTTCTCTGCGTCCTCAGGAGGAACCCATAGAGCGCCACTGTGTGCCTGATGTTCCTAAGGAGCACTTTGGCCAGAGGCTACTCGTCAAGTGCTTGTCCTTGAAGTAAGTGGGGGAACACACCGACAACCTTTAAAAAGCATTTTAGCTGCACTCTTTTTAACTGCCTTCTGCTTTCTACTGACCCAATCCTTTTTTCCCCTTCAAGGTTTGAGATCGAAATCGAGCCCATATTCGCCAGTTTGGCCTTATACGATGTCAAGGAAAAGAAAAAGGTAAGCTGTTATGTTTTCCTCAATGCCACTCGGCCCGGAGTTGTTGGGTCAGTCTCTGAGAAATCATTAAAAGTGGTTGGAGTCCAACATGAACTAGATGACTGGGCTATAAAAGTTTACATATGAGGCCTGTTATCATTGTGTCAATGCTCTTTAAGTCATACCATGTATCTGTATGAGTAACACTCAATTGTTGCTCATACGCATCAAACGTTAAGAGGGAAACGGTAACCAATTTAAAATGAAGTCCCTCGAAGCCCCTCTTCCATGCTCAGTCAATTTACAGTGAACAAATATTTCAGAGTTTTTAAAACTTCAATGTTGTCAGATTAAGTATTCGTAATGGATTGAGAAATACATTGCACTAACCGATATCAATATCAGAGTAGTCTCTTGTCTTTTTACACTGTTTATTCCATTCAAAATTTCACGTCTCTCTCCCTCATCAGATATCAGAGAACTTCTTATTCGACCTGAACTCAGAACAGACTAAAGGGATGCTGCGCTCCCACATCCAGACAGCAGCCATCTCTACCCTGGCCCGCTCAGCCATCTTCTCCATCACATACCCCTCGCAGGATGTGTTCCTCGTCATACAGGTCAGCATCACGCACATTTCTAGAGTTGCAAAATTCCCTAAATGTAAAATTAAATAAATAAAAAATCAGAAGGGAATAAGTAAATCATCCAACATGGATTTCTGAAAAACCAGAGAATTTTTGCAATGTTAACTTAATCACTTCCTGTACATTGGATCTGCCGATCTGTATGTGAGTAGTGACTGATAACTTCCTTCCTGTGTGTTGGCTGTCCCCAGCTGGAGAAGGTGTTGCAGCAGGGAGATATAGGAGAGTGTGCAGAGCCCTACATGGTCTTCAAAGAGTCCGACACAGCCAAGGTAAGAGCGTTCTTAAAAAAAAACATTCAAATACGCAATAGACTCAAAGTGAATGGTAATCTTTTCATAGGTTAGGTAGATTACAATGTTTATTGGGTAGGCTCTGTGGTATAGCTCATCAAACAGATGGAGGAGATGCAATGATTTTCTCTCCTTCCATATATAGAACAAAGAGAAGTTGGACAAGTTGCGGAGCCAGTCGGAGCAGTTCTGCACACGCCTGGGTCGGTACCGGATGCCCTTCGCCTGGACAGCTATCCACCTGATGAACATTGTGAACAGCGCTGGCAGCCTGGAGAGAGACACTGAGCTGGAGATGGGACTTCCAGGTCAGAACGCTTGGGGATCAATAAAGTTGTACAGAGTTGAATTGATTACCATAGAGGATGGCCAGTTCTTCCTGGATGTCAGTGTCAGCTGAGAACAGAACAGGGCTGTACATTTTGTCTATATGAGTCATCGGGTGGACATTAGTCATACCGGGGGTAAGGTTGCTGATGGAGAGGTTTCATACTGGGGGAGGGGACTCAGGGAACACATCTACTACATCCGCTTTTCATCAATTGTTAACTTTATTATCATATGAAATTAAACATTTCATTGAATATAGAGTGTAGAGGCTGCTCTATATGACTACCCCTGACCTTGTGATGTAATGAGGATTCTGTAACTCTGACGACCCTGGCTGTGGCTTTCTGTTGTTGTCCCCCCCCCCCTCCCAGAGAGGAAAGGGTCATGGTCGGAGAGGAGGAACTCAAGCATTGCGGGCCGGCGCTCCCTGGAGAGGACCACCAGTGGAGACGAGTCATGTAGTCTGAGCAGCTTCAGACCTGCTACCCTCACCGTCACCAACTTCTTTAAACAGGAGGGGGACAGGTTGAGTGATGAGGACCTGTATAAGTTTTTAGCTGACATGAGGAGGCCGTCTTCTGTACTGAGGAGACTGAGACCTATCACAGGTACAGTAACAATACCATCAGCACTACTCACTGCGTCAATAAACACAATCTTTGGAATTAAATCACCATATAAATCCACTAACTAGAAAAGGACCTTTACTGAAGTAAATTGAATGTCTCTGCTCTAACCAAGAAGCATTATCTTGACATCTAGCCACTTAGCTAGCAAGATAGCAAACCAAATGCATAGCTAGAGCTGAATTTAATTTGACACATCTTAGATTTCTTATTGTTATACTTACAGTTAGTTATAAGCAGTAGTGTAGCATGCACCCCCAAAACAATATAAATTATTTATAGTGGTGGGAATCCAACAAAGAGTCACGTAGGGCCCCCAAAATTCTAGTGCCGGCTTTGTATGGATGTGGGTACACTGTGGCCCATCATGATGAGTTAAGATTTTGTGTGGCCCCCATCCCCATCAAGGGGTGGCAGGGTAGCCTAGTGGTTAGAGTGTTGGGCCAGTAACTGAAAGGTTGCTAGATCGAATCCCCGAGCTGACAAAGTAAAAATCTGTCGTTCTGCCTCTGAACAAGGCAGTTAACTCAATCTTCCTAGTTCATCATTGTAAATAACAATTTGTTCTTAACTGACTTGCCTAGTTAAATAAAGGTAAAACATAAAATAATAATTCTAAGTTACACATCCCTGCTCTAGAGGGAGTCTTTTATTCGCCTCTAAACAGATAGCAAATCCACAATAGCTGATTCGCTTGATAATTTTTTACCGCAGCTTTCTGCCCCCTTCATTCTAGAACCATTTTTTTTATTTAACAATTGCTTATGGTGCTATCCCTAAGATCTGGAAGGCGGCGCATGTCCTCCCCTTCACAAAGGGGGATGCTTCTGACCTAGATAACTACCACCCAATTTCTAAACTACTGTAATATTTTTGCAAGGCAAGATACAATCAGTGGCAAACTCTTTTTAACTTCAAATCATATTCTTAATGTGCACCAGTCTGGTTTTAGACACGGATATAGCACCTTTTCAGCAGCTACACTTGTCTTCAATGATGTGTTTAATTGCTTAGATCATAAGAATCACTGTGCTGCCATATTTGTAGACATATCCAAGGCCTTTGATACTGTCGACCATCCCCTATTCATTCAAAGGTTGTCTGAAATGAGCTTCGACCAATTGTCATGCAAGTGGTTTGGAAACAGACAAGATGTGCACAATGTGCTTTCTGAACGTGTCAAGTTACCGCTGTATTACTAAAGGTGTCCTGCAGGGGTCTGTTTTTATTATTTACAGTGCATTTGGAAGTATTCAGACCCCTTGACTTTTTCCATATTTTGTTACGTTACAGTTTTATTCTAACATGGATGATTCTTTTATTTTTATCGATCCATACACAATACCCCATTATGACAAAGTGAAAACAGGTTGGTAGAATTTTTCACATTTATGCAAAATAATCAACGGTTACCTTATTTACATAAGTATTAAGAAATTGAGCTTGGGTGAATCCTGTTTTTATTGATCATCCTTTAGATGTTTCTACAATGTGATTGGCATCCACCTGTGTCAAATTTAAATTGTTTGGACATAATTTGGAAAGGCACACACCTGTCTATAAAAGGTCCCCCCGTTGAAAAACCAAGCCATAAGGTCGAAGGATTTGGAAAGGCACACACCTGTCTATAAAAGGTCCCCCCGTTGAAAAACCAAGCCATAAGGTCGAAGGAATTATACTTAGAGCTCCGAGACAGGATTGTGTTGAGGCACAGATATGGGGAAGGGTACCAAAAAATGTCTGCAGCATTGAAGGTCCCCAAGAACATAGTGACCTCCATCATTCTTAAATGGAAGAAGTTTGGAACCACCAAGACTTTTCCTAGAGCTGGCTGCCCAGCCAAACTGAGCAATCAGGAGAGAAGGGCCTTGGTCAGGGTGGTGACCGAGAACCTGATGGTCACTCTGACAGAGTTCAAGTGGGGAGATGGGAGAACCTTCCAGAAAGACAACCATCTCTGCACCACTCCACTAATCAGGCCTGTAAGTGGAGTGGCCAGATGAAAGCCACTCCTCCGGTAAAAGGCACATGACAGCCAGCTTGGAGTTTGCCAAAAGACACCTAAAGGACTCTCAGACCATTAGAAACAAGATTCTCTGGTTTGAGGAAACCAAGATTGAATAGCGCAAAGTATAGAGATGCTTGATGAAGGTTCACAACGACCCTAAACACACAGCCAAGACAATGCAGCAGTGGCTTAGGGACAAGTCTCTGAATGTCTCTTGAGTGGCCCAGCCAGAGCCCGGACTTGTACCCAATTTGAACATCTCTGGAGAGACCTGAAAATAGCTGTGCAGCGACGCTCCCCATCCAACCTGATAGAGCTTGAAAGGATCTGCAGAGAAGAATGGGAGAAACTCCCCATGTACAGGTGTGCCAGGCTTGTAGCGTCATACCCAATAAGACTCAAGGCTGTAATGGCTGCCGAAGGTGCTTCAACAAAGTACTAAGTAAAGGGTCTGAATACTTATGTAAAATTTCCAATTTGCAAAAATTTCAAACGTTTTTTGCTTTGTCATTTTGGGGTATTGTGTGTAGTATGATGAGGGACAATAACTATTTAATCCATTATTAGAATAAAGCTGTAATGTAACAATGTGGGGAAAAAGTCAATGGGTCTGAATACTTTCCGAATGACCTGTATATAAATAGTTTTGGTCTATATGCAAGAACCCATAACATTCAGCTGAATGCAGATGACACTCTTATGTGCACTATTGCTCCTGTTGCTGAACCAGGCTATGTTAGAGCTGCAATCTGATTTTGTGCAATCATCGTTTTAATATTGATACTTAATGTGGAAAAAATTAAATATGTTATTGGTTTACACATTTATGCATTGGATGGTTGCAGGTTCCCGCCCATAAATATATTGACTTTTGGATTGATAAAATGTGACGATAAAAATAAAAAAAACATACAGATGAGCTAGTTAAGAATTTGAGATTTCAAGTAGGCTTCTTTTTTATAGAAATAGATCATGCCTCTCCCTAAACAGCAGGAAGCAGATTGTACAGTCAACTTTCCTGCCAGCTCTTGGTTATGGTGGCACCATTTATCAGAATGTAGCAGCCACTACTCTAAAACCCTTGGATGCAGTGTACCATAACGTGATTCGCTTTATCACAGGTGACAGGTTTAATACTCTTCACTGCATCCTTTATCAAAAGGTCGGCTGGACCTCTCTAAATTCCTGTAGATCACTTCATTGCTCCCTTTTGGTTTACAAAGCTCTGCTGCGCGAGCTTCTAACATGTCTCACTTCTCTGTTAAAGTATATAAGAGGCACCAAACCCGCTTACAGGATTGGTTAACTCTAGTTAAATCAGCCTTTTAGTTTTAACGCCCCACCCACATTTGGAATAATTTACAATCCTCATTACTTCTTGAATCGCTTGTGTCAATATAGGGCCATTTTAGAACTCTAAGGAATGAATTCACTGAGTGTTGCAAGTGTTTCGGTTGATTGTAATCATTTATTTTGTATTGTAATGTATCTAGGAGTATTTTTTTGTTGCTGTTTTATTGCATTAGAATTTTGAATTGTTTGTTCTCATTGCACCATTGAGTATGAGACACTGGTCTCAATTGAGATCCCCTGAATAAATAGAAGTTAAATAAAAAAAAACACAAGTTATAGTTCAAATGGTATCAAAAAGCTGTATGCAACCTATTCCAGACTGCGCTTGAAACTTAGAAACACCATTCAATCTTAAATGGCGGAAGACTGGTTACGACCGGAATGTTTCCTGTCGAAGTCTATGGCCATTGAAATGCATTGGGATTTATGTAAATATGGTTGTAGTGTGCAAAGTGTAAGTAGTATCAAAAAGCATTTTGACCAGTGCCAATCTGCAAATTAAAAAATTATTTTGGTGTTGGTAGCTTTTACAGTTTTAGTGCTGGAGGTTCCAGTGCAATAATAATGATGATGATAATAATAATAATAACAGTTTCTAAAGTTGTGAGACACTGGGCCTCCCGTCAGAGAAAATCAAGAAAAATATATTCTATTAATTTCTCAAATAAATACAATAGTTTCAATAAAACTGTTGGAGAACAACCTTTTCCTCATGGACACTGTCCTGATTGAAGGCATTAATCCTGAGACCCCAGAAAAAAAGTAGCTTTTTATTTATCTGAGTTTCCAGTCTTTTTATTTGGCCTCACAATGAAGTGTTTTAACCTTTTATTTTCAGGACAGCCAGGTCTACAAGTGTAACACAAAACAATTTGACATGAGTTTTATTGACAAATGTCAAATTATACATTTTTCCAATGCAAAAACCTGATAAAAAGGAATTTGTGTACAGAAATGTATACTTACAGATATTGTTTGCTCAGTGGAAATTAATATCCAACTAGTCGGTGACAACTGTTTGGAGTTTTGACGGCAACTATGTGAGCTTCTTACAGTATTATAGACACTATTCTCCTGGGATTTCCTATGATCTATGTAGGAGAAACCCTTACTTTCTAACAACTCTTGTGTAGCATCATAGAGCAAAAACATGTTACATGTTTGAATGTCTCGGCTCTTCATTAGACTACATTTAATAGTCTGTAGCTCAAACCATTCGGACTCTAAATACGGTTTTGTAAAAAGATCCCGCCCCGGGCCCCCTTTGGGATTTGCCCTTGTCTCACAAACACTGCTCTAGCTCAGCCCCCATTAATCACAGACTAATGGTTAGTATCAATGGATGCAGAACAAATAGACAAAATCCAATGGCACAACACAGAAGTGTGTGTTTTAAAGGGGTTAGACGCCCAGAACACGCCGGCGTCACAGTGGGCCTGTAGGAGTTAAATCATGCTCTGCACAACTTAATGAACATGCAACTGACCTATTAAAAAATACATCAATGAAAGTGCTTTCAGGATATCCAGGTAATTATTATTTTATCTGAAAATAATCTATTTTGGTTTCTGTTACAAAGTATGTCTGGCATTTTTAAAATGCCGCTGCCCCTTTAATAGTTTGGTTGCGCAGTTGTGCCTAAACCATGCTACAAACACTGCTTGTATATGTGTTTTTTTATAAGATGCCATGTGCACAATTCTAGGAGTTGAGAGGTAAATGTGGTATCACTGGAAAGCTGGGACACCCCTCTTTTTAAAATTATCCATCAAATCTGCTTTAAAAGGTGTGTTTTCCCTGCGATGGTAGATAGAAAAATACCTCATATTTATTTGTTATTAGAGAAGAGAATACAGTTTGACTTTCCTTTCACGCCTCCACTAAAACTCTCTGGCGCCCAACACTTTGAAAACCTCTGACTTACGTATAACTTCCAGTGAGAGAGTACCACTGCCATATCAGTCCATTAGGCTTAGATATTCGTTGAGGTGTAGAGCTCTGTGTGTGATGTTGTTTATGTTATTTACCCTGTCTTGTTCCCTCTAGCCCAGCTGAAGATTGACATCTCGCCGGCCCCAGAGAACCCCCACTACTGCTTGACCCCTGACCTCCAGCAGGTCAAGCCCAACCCAGACAGCAGGGTCCGCCCCACCAGGGAGATACTGGAGTTCCCACCCAGGGACGTCTACGTACCAAACACCACCTACAGGTAATGAAACAATACCACTTACAGTTCATTCGGAAAGTATTTATTTTCTACTATTTTCCACATTTTGTTACGTTACAGCCTTATTCTAAAATGGATTAACAAAATGTTTTTGCTCGTTTATCGCCACACAATACCCCGTAATGACAAAGCGAAAACAGGTATTTAAAATGAAAAACAAACTTTATTTACATTATGAATACTTGTGTAAATGTGATTTCAGTTTTACATTTTTTTAAATAAATGTTGAAAAAATGATTTACCTGTTTTTGCTTTGACATGGTGTAGTGCGTGTGTGTGTATATGAGTAAAAAACAACAACAATTTCATCAATTTTAGAATAAGTCTGTAATGTAACATATGTAGAATAAGTGAAGGGGTCTGAATACTCTTCGAATGCACTGTACTTTACTTAGCCTTACCCAACACCAGCTACAGGTAATGATTCACTTTACCAACTAGCAGGCAACATAACAAGATGACATGGCATGGATATTTATTTAACCTTTATTTTAGCAGGGAAGTCCCATTGAGATGAAGGCCTCTTTTTCAAGAGAGCCATGCATACAAATGCAGCATTTTACAAATGCAATGCAATAAAAACATACAGTACTTACAGGACAAGCAATTAATGAAAAGCATTCCTCAACAGTTCAACGGGACTTCTAGAGTTAGCCATCCCTGTGATCAGGCCTGGTAAGTCTGTAGTTTAACAATGAAGTTTGGTGCGGCAGGTAGCCCAGTGATTAGAGAGTAGGACTTGTAACCGAAAGGTTGTAAGATTGAATCCCTGATCTGACAAGGTAAAAATCTGTCGTTCTGCCCCTGAACAAGACAGTTTAACCCACTGTTCCTAGGCCGTCATTGAAAATAATGAATTTTTTCTTAACTGACTTGCCTAGTGAAATAAAAGTAAGGTACGGCGGAAGTTTGTGCTAGAGGGCTTGAATTTGTAATCCAATACCATCCTTAAACTTACAATCTAATACCACCAACAGGCATTCCTGACACGTTGATATCATTCCTAGTCCTCAAAGGGAATGTGACACACATGAAGTCCTTCCTGTTTTTGAGACTGTGTATTTCCTTCTAACTGTTCTGATCAAATACACTGGAGCCTGGAGGACACAGACGAACCAAACAGTCTTTCTCCCTTCCACTATCCCTGTCTCGCTTTCATCTGAGCAGTGGGGGTAACACTACTGTAACAGAGCAGCACAACACACAACCTACAGGCCTTCCTGTTGATATTAAGCTTTCCTCCTAGCGATGGCGCATCAGGTTCAACGTGTAACAATCTGTAACATCACCCCATGTCCCGTGTGACTGCCTGGTCGACTGACTAACTGCACACGGCTTTGTGTTGAGTGGCCTCCTGAGCCCTGCTGCTATTTTAGTCAAGGTCAGAGAGTGAGGGGGACAGAGGACTTTTATCAGACGCTGTGTTGACATGGTGAGAGAGAAAGAGGGAGATGAAGGGAGGGAGAGAGAGGGCTCTTATCAGACACTGTGGTGGCATGGAGGGAGGGAGAGAGAGAGCAGGAAAGAGAGCGAGAGGACCCTTATCACAGGTTGTGTTGACATGGCCACTTCAGCTGCCCTGAGGCCTTGTTTGTCTGCTGATAGCAGTCAGGGCCTTCCTAGATTGAGCCCCTGCCAGCTTTAGTAACTCTGCTTTAGTTGCTCTGCATACTTCCTGGTTAAGGAAATTGATGTGGTGCAAACATCCTATTACATTACTAGGGGGGATATATCATAAACCCTCAAAGTTCCAGAATGTTTTGGTAATGGCAGTCATTTTGGTCAGGGAGAAATCCAAACCATTCTAATTGGAATAAATAGGGATGCACGATATATCGGTGAACATATCGGAAATGGCCGATATTAGCTAAAAATGCCAACATTGGTATCTGCCGATGTCTTGTTTAACGCCCGATGTGCAAAATCGATGTCAATGCTGACCTACATACCTATTTAACGAAGGTAAATGACGTAATGACAACGACAATATTTATGACCTGCACTGTAGATGCGCGAGGCAACGTTACCAGCATCATAGCATACGTATCGATGAATCGTTGTGACATATGAAATACGAGTGATAGTTTAATCAATGTGTAATAACTACGTAAAAAATGTATGAACGCGATAAATTATTATGTGACGTGCAGTCATGTTAGGGTCCTGATTGGTCAACAAGCTTATTTGACACGTCAGATATGTTTTTTGACACGCAAAGACCCAAATGGCGTTCCATAGAAATCCTGGTTGAGAATGAATCGACTGAACGAAACAGCACAGCAAGTAAGTGAAAGAAATAGGTCTTAATTATATTTTACTGGTAATGGGGACATGCGTAAATGCCAACAAAATAACTTTGTGTGTGTGTAAGTTTATTTAACTAGGCAAGTCAGTTAAAAACATTCTTGTTTACAATGATGGCCTACCCCGAACAACGCTGGAACAATTGTGCGCCACCCTATGGGACTCCCAATCACGGCCAGATGTGATACAGCCTGGATTCGAACCAAGGACTGTAGTGACGCCTCTTGCACTGAGATGCAGTGCCTCACACCGCTGTGTCCATGTGCGTGTTAACTATTTAACTGTACTAGAATGCTTAAAAGGCTGCTAAAATTGTAAATATCGGTTATCGGTATCAGGGTTGTTGTTTTTTACCAAGAAAATATCGATATCGGCCAAAAATGTCATTTCGGGGGATCACTACATGCAATAGTTATTGCCAACCTAAAATATTGTCATGTGATTCGTTCCACAAAAAGTCCCTTTTCCGTCCCATTGATATTTTAGTAGAAGTTGTGCACCAATATAGATGTCTTATTTTATTAAATGAAGTGACCTTTAATGTAGACCACATGGAGAATTCAATAAGTTAGATTTTTAATATGAAAAAGGTTTGCCAAAGTGCAAAAAATTATCTTCTAGGAAGCTTTCAAATGCACTTAATCCAAAAAAATGTGGTTTTACCATCATTGTAAATGATGTTATTATCTAGTTATTTTGTTGCTTTGACAGTAATTTCTGAAGATTATGATTAGTAATTAATTTAGGTTCTACCCTTGGCAATTTTCTGGGGTTTTGTGGTTGAAAACTGAGCCGGTCGAGCATAACACGTCATCCCTCTTACCCAAAGATAGACGGGTTAGACATGTTTTAGCAATTACTTTTTGTGACGCTTGCATTCAACTGCCACTCCCTGTTGCACACGGATTTATGACTGATATAAGATTAAATTGTCAACCCTGTTACTTTACCTAGAACTTAATAGGCACCTACTATAGTTACTTCCTGAGATGGGGAAAATATGTCAATGGACCATGTCTACATTTTTGTTTTCTGTATGGCTGTGGATTGACTGCGTTGTTTGTCTGGAATGTTGTCGTATTGGCAGTTAATTTGAAGAACTACTGCAATCATTCCACTAAACTTGTCTGGCTAGCTAGCTATCAAACGCACAGTGCAGATAATCTTCAAATTAATTGTCTCACACCATCTTATCACAGCACTGGCTGACCATGGTTGACCAACTCACCAAAATTGCTTACCATTTATACTGTCATAAGAAAGTTAATGTCTATTCTAGTATTCTCATTCCTAATTCTATGGTAGAAAACGCTGTGAGCTCTGAAGTTTATTTACCTATGTACATTTACGTGTTGAATGGACAAGCGGTACAGTACATCTGGGTACAGTAGCAAATGCAATTTACTCACTGTTGGTTGAGTGTGCTGTATGTTGGCCTCTCACTTGCATAAGATAGTTAATGCAAATAATGTTTCAGGAGTGTTATCAGCATTGCAGGCTGATCAGACTCAACTGTTGACTTTATAGGCCAGGGGTGTGATGACCTGTGGTTGGTAAAGCATTGCCTAAACCTGCTTAGATGGCATTAGATCATTAGCCCAGTTGGTTGGTTTTTCCTTGGCAAAGAATACAAAGGACAGCAGTATATTTGTTTTGGGTATGATGGTTTTATTTGTTATTATAAATATACAGTAGTTTACCAGAGCCTCTCTGATAAGTAATAGTGCTGAGCGATTAGTTTATTTTTTATTTATTTATTCCCTCAATTTTGGTTAAAAAAAAACATGAAATGTTTGCCTTAAAATGATTTTAGAGCTTTTTAATAAATATTCCAAAGCCAAATATTGAGAACATCCAAATGCCCAAATATTGGAAACATTCCATTGTCTTATTACTTTTTATTCTATTTAATTTGTTAGTCATCTCATCTAAGCTCTGCTCAGGCAGTAGCAGCCAGTCAGACAACCATCTGAAGTTCTCTCCAATGAGTTATGCTATTTAGCTAAGCTAGTAGCTAGCTGCCTATGCTGTATGAAACAAATATTTTCAAGACTGCTAATTACCAAATACTACAACTGTCAATCGGGTAGAGCTAGCTCTCAAACTGTCTCTATCCCTTTTGTCGGTTTTGTGTACATAACTCTCTCATATGGCCGGGAGTAACATATGGAAGGCAGTACAGGCGCGATGGATGATGGGCATTGTAGTTCATTACCACTTATGCGCTGAACTAGGTTAAATATTGTTCTATTGAAAAACTTTCTTTAGCATTTCAGTTCGTTCTTGATTTGATTTCTCTATTGTTTTTATTTCTCTAGAGGAACAGCGTGTTGAGCTGACAAAAACAAAATTAAATTGAATTCAAGTAATTGAACCAACGTCGGTCAATTAGTTTAATAATGGGGGAAATAACTATATTTAATTGAATCGCTCTGCAATAATTAGTAAGAAACATAACATATGTACAGTAAGTAGCAGCCGTTTTAAATGCAGCAGAAAGATAAGAGTTGGCAGGAGACGAGAGTCAATATGACCAATCTAAATGACCTGACGTTAACTACCCTGGCAGCACATTTAATAGAACATTATCAAAATTGTTTTAAATACAGTATAACGTTTTTAAAAAGATGGTGAAAACACTAAGCTCATATACATTTGAAGATCTATGCATCATTTTGATATTTTGTCTACTTATGTGTGAATATTTGGTACATTCAGCAACAGCCACCGAATGTGCAGAAATACAATATAGAGTGATAAATCAGTGGATAAGGACATGCCTGAGGATGATGTCTTTGTCACATGCAGTTCATTAATTTAACATAATGAGTAGTAACTTATCTAAAGCAGAGTGTTCTGTCGGTTACATAATTACTTAATAGATTTTTTTTTTTTTTCACCCATTGAAGGTAGCCTAACTTCTCAGTGCTGGGATGTGTTGCAGACCAGGACAGACAGTGTTGAATCATCTGACATTCCATCCAAACCAAAACGTGGCTCTTATAATACTGATTACCCAACTCTATGTGTATCTGGAACAATTTGTGAGGTCATTGACCGGCTGACTGCTATTGCATCATTCTGACGAATCATCTTATTTTCTCTGTCATACAAAATTGTTGGCTGGCTGTTATTGGCGGCAGACTTTTTTTCTACTGTCAACAGCTGCTCTATCTGTTGCTACCATGCCAACAATGTGTAATGCGAGGGTGGGTAAGTGGAAGGTTACGGCGAGAGGGGGTGTATTTGTTGTTGCCGTACCAACGAGGTGTAATGTAGGTGGGGACGAGGTTAAGGGGGACTTGAGGTGAGGGGGGCGGGTGAGGCGGGCCGTATGGAGATCTTGGTGGTCTTGAGGGAGTAGGAGGTCCCCATAGGTTTCCACTGGATTCCTTTCCTCCTCATGGAACGACCCTTTGACCTCAGCCACATGTACCTGCCGTTCAGGTTGGTGTCACCACAGGCATTGAACCACCAGCCACCTGCCAGAAATGGGTTAAATTATATAACAAGTCTAGAACCCATAGTCAATCTCTGTGCTGCCTGTTTGGAAATGTCTTTAACAGCTGTATGGTACCAGACAGTGCTGTGAACCTGTACCAAGTGTGTAGTCAGTACCTGTAGTTGCATCATGTGTGTGATCAATGCATACCTGTGTAGTTTTTGGCGCAGTTGGAGTCCTGGTGGTTGTCGTTGTCTCTGTCCTTGGTTGAGAACCTCATGCCACTGTGGTTGCCCATGGCGTCGGGCAGATCACCAGACAGATGGGTGAGGTAGAGGGTGTAGTGGGCCTGGGGTCCCTCCATGGTGAACTGGTACTCTACAGACCTCCTCTCCTCCTTCCAGTCCTCCAGCTCAATACGCAGGATAGATTCACCCTGACCAGCAAGGCTGTGGATCTTCCTCAGGCCCAGCCAGAACTCTCCTACAATTACACCGATAGCACACACAAATGTCATTGAATGGCTATAGAGCTACAACACACAGATAAAACACACCTTCTCTCAGAGCTGTCCTATGATAACACAGAGAACGTACACATTCTGTTAGAACCCTTCTATAGTAACACAGATCACACACAAATGTCAGAACTCTACTTTAACAGATCACAAACACATACAAAGCCATCAAATGGTCATAAAGCTAGTTCAGATTCTATACTGTAGGCCTAGCTACTTTGTTTTGTTCTGTATGCAATGGCCCATAACTCGTGTTAAATAGTGTGGGCCAAGTTCTGACACTCAATACTATTTTCCCTAGCCCCTGGCTGCATAATGTAGTCATGGGTGTGATGACATAATTACGCTCGTAACAGCGACGGAAATTGACACTGAACAATTCACATCTTAAAGGACCTGTTGGAATGCAGTCGGATTATATGCCTATGACCTGGGGTCCAAGCCTGGCTGAAGTTAAGTGCAGCTATTGCTTTGTCTAGTCAGACAATGGAGGAAGTCAATCTGTCAAAGGGTGCCTGATAAGCTAATTTACAAGAACTGTTTCCTATCCTCTGTTCCTTCAGGAAGTACTTAAGAGTGGTGGAGTGTGGGTGTATTGGCTGTTTCCTGCTTTATGAATGCCTACAGGCCTTTGTAGACTGGAATCAGGATATAAAGGCATAATCAGGTATGGGTGCTTGCCGCTGAGTTGAATTGAGCCATAAAGGTTTTATTTTTTTATTTTTTTGGTTATGGATAGAGATGTACTGTCTACTAGATCCCGACTGATGTATTGGTTCAACGATATTATTACGATTTTATCGCTAGTCCAACGATAACCGACACACAATAAATAGGATGAATAGGATGAAAAAAATTGAATGCTTATCTGAACACTTGCGGCCATTCTCATGTCATTGTTGTCACAATGTATTTAATCAACATTTGAAGCCTAGAGATTGGACAATTGCTCATTTGGATGGCGATTTATGAGAATTCAGTGGGGAAAATGACACTTTCATTTCCCCGCAGTAAAACAGTATATCGGCAGATATATCAGTATCTGTATGTTTTCTCCCCCCAGAAATCGGAATCTGTATCGAACCCCAACAAAAACTTATCGGTCGGGCTCTACTGTCCACACCACTGACAAAATTTACTGATAGAAAGAAATAAGCCAAACTAACTTTCCAGATCCCCAAATCCGTTCTCGTACTTCTCCCATGCTTGGTCAAAATCCACAGACCCGTCCTCCCTGCTCTGGATGACTGTTGATCCTCCTCCTGTCGATGTGGGAGATGGGACATGTAGTCAATACATGGACAGAGAAACACAGCAACAACAAAATCCAGTTCCTTTCTCTAGACTGATTATGGAAACTTGTAGGAAGTGCTTATTTCCTTCTGATAGCCTGTATGACTCTGTTTCCTATAGACTCGTTTCTGCTTGTCTGTTTTGTCTAGACCATTTAGACTTCTGTAAGAATATGTCAAAGATGTATACACAACGCAGAGGACGAGAGGCCTAGAATTAACAATCAATGGAAATAGATGTTTTTCAGTTCAACATCTGTTTAGAATCTGTTAAAATTGTCAGTCCTGAACTCATGGATACTTTTGCTGTTTTCATTGGTCTGAATCATCTCTACATTGAGTCTGGAGCAGGATACTTGTTATTTGGTTGTACTGCAAGGAATTCTAATTGGTCAGCCACAGGCTAGTGTGGGAGGGCGGGTAATAAATTGCTTTGTTCTGTGGAGAGAATCACCGAGGATGGGGGAGCATGAACACCTACTATCTACCTCCCTGCGTGATTTATTCTCTTTGGTGAATAAACCTATTTTCCTCCCCCTGATTTGCTTTGGGGTTTGTGTTTTTGAAGAGTAACATCAACTGCTAACGCTTGTATGTAATGCAAAGAAATGGCTTGACACATTACTGTCACATAGTTGGTTGAGAATTTGACACGGGATTGTGTCTTACCTGAGGTCAGTTCACAGAACACATTGAAAGGCTCAGACTGGTTTGGCTTGATAGAGTACACCCCGCTGTTTCTCTCTCCTCTGTTGAACAGATCACTGCAGTCCATGGATAGGTCTGTGTCCGGACCAGTGGAGTTGCCTGTCAGGTATCCAAACATGTCTGGCGTCTCTGAGTTGGAATCTGCAACTTTGTCAGTTGTGTCCTGGAAATTGTCAATGCTGATCTGGAATAGCAGGCAAAGTTAAAAGCGGTATGGTGTTGTCTATTTAAATGTTTTTAGTGGCCTTTTTTATACACTGATTGAACAGGGATGAAAGAAATGGCCATTACCTTTGGTCTACTGTATACAATTCGATTATCTCTTTAAAGCAACAGAGATGTGTACCTTTTCCTCCAGAGTCCTGATCTTAGTTTTTTGGTGGTTGAGCTGATCGTGCTGCTCCCTCACAGCTTTCAGCAGGTCCGTGATGGTCCTCTCCTGAGCCGCAATCACATCCTGAAACAGACCAGTTAACACTGTCTCGTTGATGCTCACATTAAAATACATTTCCCAATGGCATAACTTGAAATTGAAATCATTACTACTCATTAAAAAGGTATGTTTTCATTAACTTAAACTTCTCAATTAATTCAGCAAAATAAAATTTGATGCAATATTCAGTAGGAATTGTATATGTTGAATATGTGTGCCAGAAACACTGAATCTTATTCTAGAACAAAGACATTTCACATTGAAACAAAAGAAGTCATAAAGCTCAGTATTGATTTAATATGAGTGAAGGTCAGCAGTGTACCTTGAGTGACTTGATCTCGTAGAACTGCTCTGCGGGCATCATGCTCTCCGACAGTCCCTTCAGTTTCTCCTCCAGCCCTCCTACTTTACTCTGCAGCTGGCTCCTCTCTTGCAGGATACTGTTGATCTTGGAGTTGATCTCCAGTGACAGGTTCCGGATCTCCTCGTTGTTGGCCTTGAGGAATGTGGTGGTCTTCTTCAGCTCCTCCTCTTCCTCCTTTATCTCAGAGGTGACCACAGAGAGCTGGTAGAAAGATCGGTCAAAGATGTTGAGTTTTTGAAAGATGTCGTTGATCTGGGCCTTGGTCTTGTGGACAAACTCCCTGAGGCTCTGACCCAGCTGGAGCAAGCCGTTGGCAAGAAGACGGACATCGTCCAGCATGGCAAAGCGGGACTTGGCCTCGGCTGGAGGCTGCGTCTGGGTCTGGAGTTGAGAGGGTACAGTGGGGTAGACCCTGGAGGTATCCTGATGAGCTGCCTGAACTGTAGATACACCCAGCAGAAACAAGAGGCAGAAGAGCTTCATGGTCAAATCTCTCTCAGCAATCGTGGAATAGCAAGAAGTAGTCTCTCTCTCTCTGTTCTTCCTCCGCTGCCCTACTTTCACTCTCCGGCTGTCTGTACACCTCTTACTCTTTCTCTCTCTCCCTCTACCTCTCTCTCTGTCACTCTGCTAGAACGATGTGAGAGCAGCAGGCAGGCAGGCCTGTGTTATATACCCCAGTCCAGCGAGGGAAGGGTAGGTTAGTTGATCATTAAGCCCTGTTATGCTTGAGCTACTGGGCCCCCTGAAATCCCCTCGGCGGCCCCCTCAACCCCCTCCCTTCATAAACAAACAAATCACTGCAGTGAGCGAATAGCAAATACACCCCTTTAGCACAACATCCCCCCCCCCCCCCCCTTAACCTCCCAAATCCCCCACCACACCCTACCCAGCCTCCATCTGCAGTACACTGCTTTAGCTGATCAGCAGAAAGCCAACAGTGGAAGGCCATCAGATGATGGCTCATTTGTCCCTATCAATCTCACCTTATAGCAGCCACACCTCACCATGATTCATAATATGTCACACAATTGTTTTCTATGGGTTTGATTTAACGTCCTGCTGAATCAGCCCAGCATCACTCTCTCAGGTCCCTCTCGCTGGGTCTAGATGAGGTGTGCTCTATGTACTGAGAGAGGCAGGTGGATGTCATCAATGCTATGGTGTTTGCTGTAGTTTGCATTGGGGGAGAATAAATGTAGACGACTGTGAACTCATTTTGTTGCCATATTTGACTATTCTAGTTCTGCAATCTGACCGTGCTCACTTTGTGAGCATCTTTTGTTTCTCCTACTTAGCCAAGATTATTTTAATCCTACCAATAATCTGACTACTTTGAGATGTTGGTCAAACTGTCTCGACAACATGTTTCAATGATGGTTCAGTGACTCTAAATCATATTAGTCCTGCTCTATGTTTTATTGGGTGTAGAGGTGTGTGGGTGGGGGCAGAGATGTTTTTTTGGGGGGGGGGCACTAGGACTTTTTAGCAACTTTTTGCCTCTTTAGGATTGTTTGTCCAACTGAAAAGCGATGGTTATACTTTATTTTGTGGTCCCCAAAAGTTTCAAATGAAACGCCAATACATAATGAGGAAATAGTGATGGACAGCAACTTCCCTTCAACAGAGGCACATTGTGGGGAGGTAGTTAGCGTCTCCTTTGTCAGAAGTTGCTTTAGCATTTATGTTACCTGTAAATGCATGACGAAACTCACCATGCCGTTACAGACACGGGTAACTCTAGTGCAGGGATGGGCAACTGGTGGCCCCCCTTTTCAAGGCCCTCGGATCAACCCCCCAACCCCCTTATTTTGAAATGTGTTTGTGCATCAGCAGTTTTTCTCTTATGTCAGTCACTGATAGTCAGTCAATTAGTCCATGCTAACCAATTTATTTTAGATTACTAAGTTAGTTTAGCGGCCAGCTATCTAAACTTATTATCATGGTCGAATTACAGGCCGGGTGGCCCCCATTGATTTTGTTAGTCAGTCTCACTCAAATATATTACTAAAAACTAACATTTCTCTCCGTCCCATGGCAAAATGTGTAGTATCCCATGATGAGTTCAGATTTTTTTGGTGGCCCCCACCCCCATCAAAGTTAACCATCCCTGCTCTAGTACATAGCAATGTTCATAGCAAATGCAGATACGCTGGCTATTTGTTCATACAGTACAGAGTCTCTGGCTGCAATATGTCCTTAGTAAATATGGGTTTCTGAACGAACACAACTGGCTACATGATTCCTTACTCCCTATATGTTATCCTTTCTAAATCTGTGGGGAGCACAAACAGGGTACAGTATTCACATTGGGACATGTAGTAGGCCTACAGTGGGAGGACGAGTGTTGACTGTGTGACTCTGAAACAGTGCTTAGGCTTGGTTTGGTTATGCAGCTACTCTGAGTCAAATAATTGATTAACCTGAGATGAATCTGTTGAGGCTGAAGGACCAATAGGAGAGAATTGGCCCCGTGCTGAAAAGGGAGCTGTATCTGGTCCGTATGTGTGAGAATGTTTTTTTTTCTTCCTGGGGGTTATTGCAATGCAATGACATCATTCAAAAATCACCATGGGTGCCTCAAAGAACAATCAAGCCGATCAAAAATAAATATTAATCCAGCTCTTCGCCTTCATGGAGAGACAGCTACTAGACAGGGAAAGGAGGAGGGAGGAACGAAGGGAGAGGAAATTAGATAGATAGAGCGTGAGTGAGGGAGATGAACCGAGAGAGAAAGGATCAGGGATTCCCACGGTTTCAGCCCGTTTGTCGTCACAGCTGTGGTCCTAGGGGGACCTCCCCTGCGGCGGAATCTACGTCAATGTGGTCAGGCCACTGCACTGCGGCTTACGTTCTGGGGTCGTAACCCTGGGAACCCTAAAGCGTGTGTGTCCAGCTTGTTAGCACTAGAAAAGCCTGGCCTCATTGGACCTCCCTTCGTGGCAATGACACATCTTTTCAACATTCTAATAGTCTAATAAATAGATGAAATATATGCTATTGTAAAAAAAATAAAAAATGTTTGGTTGTGTTTATGAAGGTCTTAGGTAACATTAGAATACGAAAAATTGGTACCACCTTATTTGGATTGGATTGTAATGCATCTACAGATGGAACTGATAGTTAGTCCATTTCAACTATCTACATACTATCTACTAACCCTTGACCTAACCCCAACCCTTGTCCCAACTGTAAATTAACCCTTAACCTAACCTTAACCCTTACCCTTATTCTAAATCTAACCGTAACTTAGCAAGCAGTTGTTTATATATAGATAGTTTATTGATAGTATAACCATCTGTATAGTATCTACAGATGGACTATCCAAATAAAGTGACCTGCATAAAAAAAAAATATTTGAAATAACGTAGCATGTTCATTTGTTTGTTACTGTAGGTTATATGTAAAAATAAACACTAAAACCACAGTTTCAAGTGTAAAATAAATGCTATTCATGGAGTGTCTTTGTTACAACTATGAAACAAAAATAATGTATGTTGGAACAGAGTAAAAGCTTATTTTTTATAACAAAACAAATAAAAATACCCAAACCACCAAGACCCCCGGTCAGATAAAGAAAATATCAGTAGCCTACACATCCGTTTAAGTGCCAAGTGTGCCAATCAGCACAAACGCAATAATGGCATTATACTTTAAACCATGACTTAACTTAAAAAATGGCAAAGTAATACATTTTTTAAATTGGTTTGCGTCATTATGACACACTCTGCCTTTCTAGTGTTAACTGAAGCTCCGCTGCTTACTGCCTGTGGAGAAGAGAGGAGGGCTTTTTTAAAACATCAACCTATTGGCTACCACAATATTGTCCAATTGCCACTATAGACACTTAAAAAAGGGTAAAATAACTTTCCATTTTACATATCTATCATCGATGATGAACATTATACCTCTTTGACGGAATTGAACATACGCAGTTGGCCATGGCATTATTGCACCTTCCCCCAGCAGTCGTGCAGTAAGGCAAATGTTGCCCCCCCCCCCCCACACACACACATACACACAACCACCAATCCAGCCCAGCAGAGGATTTAGTTGCTGTGGATCCAGAGTGATTGACAGGACGAGCCTCCCTTTTCCACCAGTCGGTGGCCACAGAGGCCTACCCTGATGGCCTTGGTCACTCCAGTCACTGACCTATTGATAGTACTGCACATGTGTTATATTTAGTACATTATATGTAGGAGGTATGTAATGTCCTAAGGAAAATGGCGAGGGGACAATGTTGTGAAATTCACTCGGAGCTGTTGATACATACAGTATCAACAGTGCTGCTATGTCAGTTGAGTTCATGTGTTACTGTTTGACGGGAAGGTGATTTGGTTTCACGATGGGAATGCGTGTCTGTATATGTGTGTCTCAGGAACCTGCTGTATGTGAACCCACACAGCCTGAACTTCGCCAACCGTCAAGGCTCCGCCCGGAACATCACAGTGAAAGTGCAGTTCATGAACGGGGAGGACCCCAACAACGCAATGCCGGTAACAATGACACACACACACACACACACGAGAATGCTTCTTAGCCCACCCACAATAATTATTCTTAGCTCACCATGCCACGAGAATTCATTTTAGGGTTATTAGTGTATTTTGGTGCTTTACCAGGTACTGCTGCACAATCCTAGACTGATTTCATGGAAATGGATTGTGAAGAATGGTGTTCAAGTATATTTGAGATCTGTTACTAAACACATCATTTTAACACATGCAGACAAACAGGTCTAATGTCCACTGTATGTTGCCTCTCTTCCTCTGGTCCTCTGTAATTCAACCCCTGTATGCTGTTCTTCATCTAAGTTTCTTTCTCATCTCTCTCTTCCTCAGGTGATTTTTGGCAAGTCTAGCTGTGCAGACTACGCCAAAGAAGCATACACTGCTGTAGTGTATCATAACAGGTGAGGGACTCAGATCCAGCTGTCAGACAATTCACTGATGTTTCCATTTTGTATGAAGTGTGCTTAGGCCCTTTCTTAAAAGAAATATACACAGAACCATTCAAAAGTTTGGGCACACCTACTCATTCAAGGGTTTTTCTTTATTTGTACTATTTTCTACATTGTTGAGCTTCAATTGGTGGACAGAGCCTAACATTCTCCTGCAAAATGTCTTGATAAACTTGAATTCATTTTTCTGTCGGCGATAGTACGCTATCCAGGCCCTGAGGCAGCAAAGCAGCCCCAAACCATAATGCTCCCTCCACCATACTTTACAGTTGGGATGAGGTTTTGATGTTGGTGTGCTGTGCTTTTTTTCCCTCCACACATAGTGTTGTGTGTTCCTTCCAAAAAACTGTAGTTTCATCGGTTCACAGAATATTTTGCACCTGGAACATCCAGGTGCACTTTCGCAAACTTCAAACGTGCAGCAATGTTTTTTTTGGACAACAGTGTTGTCTCCCGTGGTGTCCTCCCTTGAACACCATTCTTGTTTAGTGTGAGTTTTTTAAAGTTTTTTTATCGGGCAAGGCAGCCCTAACCAACATCTCTAATCTGATCTCATTGATTGGACTCCATGTTAGCTGATTCCTGACTCCCAATTAGCTTTCGGAGAAGTCATTAGCCTAGGGCAGTGGTCACCAACCTTTTCTGAGTCAAGATCCCTTTCTGAGTCAAAATGCATGCCGAGATCTACCGCTCTGATTATTTTTTTTTATTAACATGACTTAAAAAACGTAAGCCTATGCAACATTAACCAGTTAAAAACAGTACTGTAGCAATGAGGTTTGTGTAGTAAGCTATAATCCCAATACAATATCACCGCATACTGGCTGCTTGAATTTACCTGCCAATGCATTGTTGTTCTGGACATTTAAAAAAAAAAAAACATTTGTGGTAGCTATATGATCACACCGGTAAGCGATCCATTGTTGTATTACTTGTGAGGAACAGCTGAGTGAGCACACATTTAAATAATTTGCTTTTTATTTTACTGGGCTGATGGTGCCTGCATCTGATGGTCAGTCTCAATGGAGGGAGAGAGCAGCAGACTGAGGGGTCCGTCTCTCAATATCCCTCCGCTCTCCCTTTCCGCCACTCACACTGACCAAAAAGCGACACCGTCTTCCAGCTGATGGTGAAACTCGAGTCGCACCGCATTACTTCTGCCTCATGGACAAATTCTCCTATGAACAGAGAAAGTGAAATATTCCTTGATATTGAAAAAGACCCAAGCTGCTAATAATAACAACGCAAGCCTTTATATACACTTTCCTACTCATTCATTACTGCTGCACTGCTTGTTGTAGCGCTGAGTGGAAATAGGAAGAACGCGCATTTTATGGGTTATAAAAGTGTTGAATATAAAGTGTTGAATATAAAGTGTTGACAGTGCTGAGTATGAACCTAAACATGAACTCACTCATAAAAACAGCAGCTCTTTGACGTATTCGTTGACAGTCTCTCTCTGGTCATGGTTTTAAATGTTTTGAAATCTCACAGTATCAATTTTTGCCGTAGCTTTCTTTCATGCCTGCATTTACTGCAGACTCGGTCATCTGAGCAATCTGATTGGCCAACGGTAGGCCTATAGTGGCACTTGATTTCCTCTCCGGGCCCGCCGGGTTGGCAGAGCTTGTACCTTCAGACACGTGAAATGGCAACAGTTTGCCTACCCGGCGAGCAGGGCAGTTGAATTGGCTGCACCTACCACCAACAGCCCGAGACAAATAAAAATAGGAAAACAAGGCTTAATCGTTGTTATTTTTTTTTACAGAAATGTTTAGGGATTGACTAGAAATGCCTTGGAGATCAACAGGTTGATCGCCATCGACCGTTTGGTGACCACTGGCCTAGGGGTTCACATACTTTCCCCAACCTACACTGTGAATGTTTAAATGATGTAGACAAGAAAAATACAATCAATTGTGTGTTATTAGTTCAAGCACACTATGTTTGTCTATTGTCGTGACTTAGATGAAGATCAGATCAAATTTGATGACCAATTTATGCAGAAATCCAGGTAATTCCAAAGGGTTCACACATACTTTTTCTTGCCTCTGCAACTACGTTATATGGTCTATGAATGGCAAAGGGATATAGGAGATTGACTTTATTCACTCAGTTCAACACCTTTTTATAAACTCGTCAGCACTTGCTGTTCGGTCGTCAATGAAAGGGAAGGGGGAATGACATGTCGTCTTAACTGCTTATAACACAAATTCTGTTTTGTGATATTAAGATGTTGACAATGTGTATTAAAGATCTATTTAGGAAAAGTCAAGGACATGGGGGACACGAATTTAAAAAATGTAGAGTAATAAAACGTAAATTAGTTTTGCGTCCATATGACGCTCTTGGCTTTTCTAGTGTTAAGGTTTAACATAGTTAACTATTTTTTTTATCACAGATTTTGAAAGGTTTCACCTTTGGATGTTTGGGGTTTAATTCCCTCGGCCTGTTCAATAATGTTATATTTTCCATTAGGGGGAAAGGTTGCTCAGGATCCTTCGCTCCAAAGGATGTTTCTACCCTTTATCCACAAACAATCTATTTTGTCTCCATGAGAAAAAGGCTTGCTCTGTATTAATTTAGATGGTTTTGTTCTATAGCTATTAACCCCTTGCTTCTTTCTTTGCAGTCTTTTAGTGTGTTGTTTATTCCTATAAACCTCTGCCCTAACCAACCGTGACATTTATATGCTTATTCCTATTCCTTTTACAGCCCTAACTGACCAGGACTCTGTAATGGCTGTTCCCCGGATCCCCGGACTTCTCTATAATCCTCTTAGATGTCTATTCCTATACGACCCCAGTCTTTCCCAGACGTTTATTTATTATGAAGCCCTAACCAACCATTAAATCAACTCTGTGTGTAATGGTTGTCGTGTTTCCCCCAGGTCCCCAGACTTCCATGATGAGGTGAAGATCAAGCTGCCGGCTTCTCTGACTGACCACCACCACATCCTGTTCACTTTCTACCATGTTAGCTGCCAGCAGAAACAGAACACCCCTCTGGAGACACCCGTGGGATACACGGTAACTACTGCACATGTATGCACAAACGCATGCGCACATGTGTACGGGCATGTCACACACGTGTGTGTGTGTGTGTGTGTGTGTGTGTGTGTGTGTGTGTGTGCATGCAAATGCACACCGTTTCACACGCACCACACACACGCACACGCACATGCCTTTTGCTTTTCAGGCCCTAATCATCTGTATTTCTCTCCTTCTCTCTCCTTAGTGGATTCCTATGCTGCAGAACGGTCGTCTGCGTACAGGAAACTTCTGTCTGCCTGTGTCTCTGGAGAAACCTCCTCAGTCCTACTCTGTTCTCTCCCCTGATGTTCCTCTACCTGGGATGAAATGGGTGGATAACCACAGAGGTGTTTTCAACGTTGAAGTGACATCCGTTTCCACTGTCCACACACAGGTATAGCCTACCACAACCAACATTTTCTAATTATGACATAACATTGAAGGTTGTGCAATGTAACATCAATATTTAGACTTAAGGTTGCGACCCATTCGATAAAATATGGAACGGTTCCGTATTTCACTGAAAACATAAACGTTTTGTTTTCTAAATTATAGTTTTCAGATTTGACCATATTAATGACCTAAGGCTAGTATTTCTGTGTGTTATTATAATTAAGTCTATGATTTGATATTTGATAGAGCAGTCTGACTGAGGTGTGGTAGGCAGCAGCAGGCTCGTAAGCATTCATTCAAACAGCACTTTCCTGCATTTGCCAGCAGCTCTTCACAATGCTTGAAGCACAGCGCTGTTTATGACTTCAAGCCTATCAACTCCCGAGATTAGCCTGGCAATATTGTAGTGCCTATATGAACATCCAATAGTCAAAGGTATTTGAAATACAAATGGTATAGAAAGAAATAGTCCTATAATTCCTATAATAACTATAACCTAAAACTTCTTAACTGGGAATATTGAAGACTCATGTTAAAAGGAACCACCAGCTTTCATATGTTCTCATGTTTTGAGCAAGGAACTGAAACATTCGCTTTTTTTCATGGCACATATTGCACTTTTACTTTCTTCTCCAGCACTGTGTTTTTGCATTATTTAAACCATATTGAACATGTTTCATTATTTATTTGAGACTAAATTGAATGTATCTATTGTATTAAGTTAAAATAATTGTTAATTCAGTATTGTTGTAATTGTCATTATTACAAATATATATTAAATCAGCCATTTGCCATTGCTGATAAATATATATATATGCTGATAAATGGCTGATTTTAATCGGTATCTACTTTTTTTGGTATTGCCGTTGAAAAAGCATAATCGGTCGACCTCTAGTCTGTTGTTCTTACCACAGAGCAGACAGAGCAGAGTCTCAAATATTTATTTGATCAAAGCCAGGTTTTCTTTGTTACTGACTTCTCCCATCCCCCCATCTCTCTCTCTCTCTCTCTCTCTCTTTCCCTCCCTCCTTCCATCCCTCCCTCCCTCCATCAGGACCAGTACCTGGATAAGTTTTTTGCTTTGGTCCATGCCCTGGACCACATGTTCCCTGTGCGGATAGGAGACATGCGCATCATGGAGAACAACCTGGAGGAGGAGTTAAAGTCCAGCATCGCCGCGCTGAACTCCTCCCAGCTGGAGCCCATCGTCCGCTTCCTCCACCTCCTATTGGACAAGCTGGTGCTGCTGGTGGTGCGGCCGCCCGTCATATCAGGACAGATAGGTACCGCATCCAGGCTCATAGGAACTGTAGCCTTTCAATCAGTTCATTTAAATAATTGTATTCCGTCGGTCATCTAACCTTCCAAATGATTAACAATAATAGGAAGATCATAAATGACACAAATATTCAAAGTGCTCATATTTTAAGAACAAACCTGAAACATGTGCCTTTGAACTTTATTTATTTGTGATGCCTTTGAACTTTATTTATTTGTAATGCCATTGAACTGGCACTGAATAAAACGACTGCACTATCTGGTCCTAAATGTGTTGTCCATGTTTGTATGTGTAGTGAACCTGGGCCAGGCGTCGTTCGAGGTGATGGCGTCCATAGTGAACCGGCTTCATAAGTACTTGGATACTAGTCAGGACATGCACGGCAGAAACAGCCTGCTCTCCTCTTATGTATACTACGTCTTCCGCCTGCCCAACATGGACCCCAACTCCCCCTCTCCAGGTACTTTAGCTTAATTTTTTTGTTTTACCCGTTTTACTTCTATTAAAATCGATTAAATTGTAAGCGCCATTACATTTGTTGTGGAGCAATAATTTGTATTTTCTTCTCTTCCATGTGTGCGTTTGTCTTAGGTCCAGGTCTGGGTGGTTCAGTCCACTATGCCACCATGGCCAGGTCCGCCCAGCGACCTGCCAGCCTAAACCTCAACCGCTCTCGTAGCCTTAGCAACAGTAACCCTGATATCTCTGGCACACCCACCTCCCCTGACGATGAGGTCCGATCCATCATCGGTAGTAAGGTAGGAGACACGTTACAGACCAGACATGGTTTACGTTATGTTTCTCAGTTCTTTTGGGGTGTAGTCAGTCCACTATGCATCAATGGTGCAGTGTTTTCCAATAGCGCCAGCCGTTTTTCCACTTTATATTAACTAGGCTACTTTTCATTTCAAAGTTTCAAATCGCTAGTCCGTCGCACCCTTTCCCGCCAGAATGAACGATATGCATCTTCTAGCGATCTATTGGGGTGCTGCCGCCGTGCTGAAGTTTGCAGGTCTGTGAGTGTCTCGTTAGTCAGTGTAGCCTACCGAATAGGCTTTTTGGAAATTATCTGCAAATAAATTATGAAAACATTAGATGGTGAATCATCACTGCAGGAACAATAGGTGGTGGAGAGCCGCATTCTGGTCCAAATATGATAATGTGGGCCCTCGCGCAATCCATGCATTGAAACGGAATTGACCTTAGTAGGGAATCAACTAAATGTATAGGAAATGTATACATTTCTCTAAGTTTATTGTAAGTCATGAACAGAATGCATCATTGGTTCATATTTCCTGCTACTTTCTGAAGAGGCAATGAGAATGCCCCTGTTTCTGTGTGTACGGCAATGATGGGGGTTGGGGTTAAAAATAAAATATAGTACAAAACGCACATCACGACGAGACGACACCACACCACTACATAAAGAGAGGCCTAAGACGACAACATGTCATGTGTTGCTGCCATCCTAACACAGCATGGTACTGTAGCAACACCACATGACAACATGGTAGCAACACAAGATGGCAGCAGCACAAAACATGGTACAAACATTATTAGGCACAGACAACAGCACAAAGGCAAGAAGGTAGAGTCAACAATAGATCACGCTTAGCAGCCACAATGTCAGTAAGAGTGTCCATGATTGAGTCTTTGAATGAAGAGACAGAGTTAAATCTGTCCAGTTTTTTTTGCAGCTTGTTCCAGTCGCTAGCTGCAGCGAACTGAAAAGGGGAGCAACCCAGGAATGTATGTGCTTTGGGGACCTTTAACAGATCGGATGTTGCATGTGAAGGATGAGGGCTGCAGTGGGTATCTGAGATATGGGCGAGCTCTGCTTCTAGCTCCTAAGCAACTTTGTAGTATTTAGTTATTTCTTACAAAAAACGTTCTGGGCTAATAATGTGTCACATACATACGGAAATATCTTTTGGATATCAGTGCGACGGTAACTCACCTGCATTATGACCAGGAATATGACTTTCCCGAATTGGATCCTTTGTTCGTACCCCACAGGGCAATTGAACTTATCCCAGAGCCTGCTCCAAGATGCCACCGGGGGAGGAGAGGTATTCGGAGTGGACTTCTAGTCAGACTCTGGAGGCATGCACACCTTCCACCGCTTCTGAGTATATTACTCACTTAGTCTCTGGACAATAAAGTCTATGAGCTCAGGGTGAGGATCTCCTTCCAGAGAGACATCAGGGACTGTAACATACTCTGTTTCACGGAAGCATGGCTCTCTCGGGATATACTGTCCCCGTCCATACAGCCAGCTGGGTTCTCAGTACATCACGCATAGAGGAATAAAGAACTCTCCGGAAAGAAGAAAGGCGGTAGTGTATGTTTCATGATTAACTACTCATGGTGCGATTGTGATAACATACCGAAACTCAAGTCCTTTTGTTTACCCGACATAAAATACCTCACAATCAAATGCCGACCGTAATTGTTTTGGGAGGTAAATTATAATATATAAAATAAAAAAAAAACTTAATTTAACTAGGCAAGTCAGTTAAGAACAAATTCTTATTTTCAATGACGGCCTAGGAACAGTGGGTTAACGGCCTTGTTCAGGGGCATAATCTTTGGTTGTAGTCACAGCCGTGTATACTGCTCCCTCAGGCCAATACTATGGCATCCCTCAAGGAACTACACAGGACTTTATGCAAACTAGAAACCTCATCCTGCGGCCGCATTTATTGTAGCTGGGGATTTTAATGCAAATTTGAGGAAAATACTACCGAAGTTCTGTCAACACATTGACTATAGTACTCGCTCTGGAAAAACACTGGACCACTGCTACTCCCCCTTTCGAGATGCCTAAAAGGACCCTCCCCCACCCTCCCTTCGGCAAATCCGATCACAACTCCATTTTGCTCCTCCCTTCCTATAGGCAGAAACTCAAACAGGAAGTACCCATGCTAAGGTCTATTCATCGCTGGTCTGACAAATCGGAATCCACGCTTCAAGATTGTTTTGATCACACGGACTGGGATATGTTCCAGGTACCCTCTGAGAATAACATTGACGTATACACGGACACGGTGACTGAGTTCATCAGGAAGTGTATAGGGGATGTTGTTCCTACTGTGACTATTAAAACTTACCCAAACCAGAAACCGTGGATAGATGGCAGCATTCACTCAAACCTGAAAGCTCAAACTACTGCAATTAACCATTTGCAAGGTGACTGGGAATATGGACAAAAAAACAAGTGTAGTTATAAGGCAATCAAACAGGCAAAATGTCAGTACAGAGACAAAGTGGGATCTTAACTTCTTATGGTATAGGGGACGGTTGCGTCCCACTTGGACAAAAAACAGGGAAAATGCAGCGCGGCAAATAAAATAAAAAATGATCAAACTTTCATTAAATCACACATGTAAGATACACAATTAAAGCTACACTCGTTGTGAATCCAGCCAACATGTCAGATTTTTAAAAGGCTTTTCGGCGAAAGCATAAGAAGCTATTATCTGATGATAGCACAACAGTAAACAAAGAGGGTAGCATATTTCAACCCTGCAGGCGCTACACAAAACGCAGAAATAAAATATAAAACATGCATTACCTTTGACGAGCTTCTTTTGTTGGCACTCCAATATGTCCCATAAACATCACAATTGGTCCTTTTGTTCGATTAATTCCGTCCATATATATCCAAATGTCAATTTATAAAGCGCGTTTGATCCAGAAAAAAACAGCTTTCAAAATGCGCAACGTCACTACAAAATATTTCAAAGTTGCCTATAAACTTTGCCAAAATACTTTTGTAATACAACTGTAGGTATTTTTAAACGTTAATAATCGATCAAATTGTAGACGGGTCTATCTGTGTTCAATACAGGTGACAACAAACCATGCTACTTTTCACATCTTGCGCAACTCTCAACAGTGTTAACCAGTTCCTAGATGGCCTACTTCTTCATTGGACAAATAAATAACCTCAACCAAATTCCAAAGACTGGTGACATCCAGTGGAAGTGGTAGGAACTGCAATTCCAGTTCCTAAGAAATATTGTTTGCCAACGGGAACTCACTGAACAGACAGAGACCTAAAAAAAAAAAATCTGAACGGTTAGTCCTCGGGGTTTTGCCTGCTACATAAGTTATGTTATACTCACAGACATGATTCAAACAGTTTTAGAAACTTCAGTGTTTTCTATCCAAATCTACTAATAATATACTGGTAGAAATGAGGGAAATGGTTTCCCTGTATTTAAATCCCCGGACACAAGGAGCACCGCATCTGGGTGAGCATTTTCTTGTTCGCTTATGGTTTTAGTTCCAGCATCGGTTTGTGGTGGCAAATAGATGGCTACGAAAAATATAGATAAACTCTCTTGATAAGTAGTGTGGTCAGCTTATCATGAGGTATTCTAACTCCTGTAAGCAGAACCTTGCGACTTCCTCAATATTCGATATCGCGCACCAACTGTTTTGACAAAGAGACACACCCCCCTCCCCTCAGCTTACCTTAGGCAGCTGTCTGTTCTGCCGATGTATGGAAAAACCAGCTAGATTTATATTTTACTTGTCCTTGTTCAGCCACGAAGCGGTGAAACGTAGGATATATGTATTTCAGATCACATGGATAGGATAATCTCTAATCAAGCTCATCCAGTTTATATTCCAATGATTTCATGTTCGCCAATAGAATGGAAGGTAATGGCGACTTATCCACTCAGTCTTGTTAGATATCCTGCACGCCAACCTCTGTCGCCGCCTCCTCCTCCGAGTGACGGGGATTGGGTCTGGGATGAGCAGTATGTCCTTTGGCTCCGATTCGTTGAAATAGAAGTACTCATCCAAATCGAGGTTCGTAATCGCTGTTATGTACAAAACATTTTAGGATCAGCACGATAATATAATACAAAAATAACACAATGGGTCAGCCTTCCCCTCTGGCGTCATTATTAGATTAAATAATTTCGCTGTATATTTTGGATGGAATCAGTTAAAACACTGATGGTGTTTTACTTTTCAATAAGAAACTAAACTATAGTTCAGTTGTAGTCTGAATTATGTTATATGGGACATATTTTAGATTATAAACTGGGTGGTTCCAGCCCTGAATGCTGATTGGCTGACAGCCGTGATATACAGTGCTTTCGGGATTCAGGCCCTTTGACTTTTTCCACGTTACAGCCTTATTCTAAAATTGATTAAATAAAGAAATCAACACAGAATACCCCATCATGAGAAAGCGAAAACAGGTTTTTATACATTTTTGCAAATGTTATATTTTTTACCAAAGTATTCATGCCCTTTGCTATTAGACTCGAAATTCAGCTCCAGTGCATTCCGTTTCCATTGATCATCCTTAACCTCTCTGGGATCGTTCGGGACGCTAGCGTCCCTCCTCGCCAACAGCCAGTGAAATTGCAGGGCAGAAATCTCATAATTAAAATTCCTCAACCATACAAGTATTTTAAACCATTTTAAAGATACACTTCTCGTTAATCCAACCACAGTGTCCGATTTCAAAAAGGCTTTTGGTCGAAAGCAGAACATATCATTATGTTAGGTCAGCAACTATTCACAGAGATCCTTCAGCCATTTTCCAACCAAAAAGCAGAAATAAAGATCAATGACTCACTAACCTTTGACGATCTTCATCAGATGACACTCACAGGACTCAATGTTACACAATACATGTATGTTTTGTTCGATCAAGTTCATATTTATATCCAAAAACCTCAGTTTACATTGGCGCCATGTTCAGAAATGCCTCAAAAATATCCGGAGAAATTGCAGAGAGCCACATCAAATAACAGAAATACTCATAAACTTTGATGAAATATACATGTTTTACATAGAATTAAAGATAAACTTGTTCTTAATGCAACCCCTGTGTCAGATTTCAAAAAAGCTTTACGGCAAAAGCACTATTCAATCATCTGAGAACAGCGTTCAGCCACAAAAGCAAGCAATACAGTTAACCGCCAAATTGTGGAGTCAACAAAAGTCATAAATAGCATTAGAAATCTTCACTTACCTTTCCTTATCTTCGTCAGAATGCACTCCCAGGACTCACACAATAAATTTTAGTTTGGTTCGAATACGTCCATATTTATGTCCAAATACCTCTGTTTTGTTCGCGCGTTTAGTTTACTATTCCAAAGGCACAATGCGCGAGCCCAAATCCAGACGAAAGGTCAAGTGTTCCATTACAGTTTGTAGAAACATGTCAAACAATGTTTACAATCAATCCTTAGGGTCTGTTTATAACAAATCTTCAATAATATTCCAACCGGACAATAGCGTATTCATTACAGAGGGAAAAATAAGGCACGGCCCGTCCTCGTGACCGCACAGTAAACAACTAATTGGCCTCAGCCGTCCACTTGTGGAAACAGCTCTTATTCAACCACCTTCCACAATAGAAGCCTGCAACAACTTTCTAAAGACTGTTGACATCTGCTGGAAGCCTTGGAAAGTGCAATCTGGCCCCATAGACACAGCATATTGGATAGGCAATCACTTAAATGAAACTACAAACCTCAGATTTCCCACTTCCTGGTTGGATTTGTCTCAGGTTTTCACCTGCCATATGAGTTATGTTCTACTCATAGACATAATTCAAACCGTTTTAGAAACTTCAGAGTTTTCTATCCAATACTACTAATAATATGCATATATTAGCATCTGGGACAAAGTAGCAGGCAGTTTACTCTGGGCACCTTATTCATCCAAGCTACTCAATACTGCCCCCCTGTCACCAAGAAGTTAAGATATTTCTACAACTTGATTGTAGTCCACCTGTAGTAAATTCAATTGATTGGACATGATTTGGAAAGGCACTTGTCAATATAAGGTCCCAGACTTGACAGTGCATGTCAGAGCAAAAACCAAGCTTTGAGGTCGAAATAATTATCTGTATAGCTCTGAGACAGGATTGTGTCAATGGTCTCACTGACAGAGCTCTAGATTTCCTCTGTGGAAATGGGAGAACCTTCCAGAAGCACAACCATCTCTGAAGCATTTCACCAATCCGGCATTTATGGTAGAGTGGCCAGATGGAAGCCACTCGCACAGCCCTCATTTACATGGATTCACTGACTTCAAAGAGGATTGGATTGAAAAACCCCACTGTTTCTGCCTCCACATAAGCGTTCACTGTACCACTGTATCACTTACTGTACACTATGAACCTGAGAGCAGCATTTCTCAACTGTGTGACTTGTCAACCCTATAGCTGATGGACAAACATCAGCAGGAACACCTTATCTCTGTAACCCCTGTATTGGCAACCTGACACACAGAAGAGAGAGGGTAACCTCCGCGACGAAGGCATAGCAAAGCATACAGTGGCACACTTTTAGTAAAGTTAAACAATCTTCATGGCTCTGTTAGTTGGGTCATTTCCAGGGGTATCCAAGTGTATTGCAGAGACACTTTGTAAATTAGTTAATAGCATGGACTTGCTCTAATGCAGCCATATAAATCGTACTTTGATCAAATTACTTAGTTTGACCCCAAAAGTACTTAACAGATGAGTGAGGGATGAACACTCCCTTCTCGGTCTTTCTGAATAGTCTGGTCTAACGTGATGCTAGTGATGGATGCTACCCCCATAGAAATAGAATATCCACCCATGATGGCACATCGACTTGAATGGAGATTCCTGTTCAAGGTATCCTAGTGATTCTAGTTCTATGGCTTCCCCTGTGTGATGAATGATACCTACAGTATAATGCTACTAAACTAACCTGTATTCTTATTTCTGAACCAAGGGTGCAGATTATTATGATGGGATATGCAATCTAATCTGTTCATGCATTTCTGTTTTCATGAATCAGGAGTTTCTCATGAAATTATTTCAGATCTTTAACTAACTAACTTTATTATTCCGCCTTGCTGCTTACGATTCAATCATCTTAACCGTTAACCTCTATGCTATTCCTTCCTCCTCTGTGCTGCTCTGTCCGCTTGTGGTTCCCTTAATCTTGCCTACCCTTTGACTTGGGACCCTTGATGTCTCAGGGCCTAGACCGCTCCAACTCCTGGGTGCACACCATGCGGTGTAAGAGCACCCCTTGGAGATCCAGCCACGGTTCTGCCTCTGACACAGACACCATGCAGGTGCTTAAACAATAACTCCCTTCCTCTCCCACCAAAAAAATACATCACTGTCACTCCCTACCCTTCTTAACCTGCACCTCAACCATCCCGCACCTCACCTACACGCTCTACCAGACTTAGGAAGTCAAAGCTGCCTCTATGAACCTTAAACCACCATCTTTAGTTCCTTCTTCTTTAGTTATTTCCCTTCTTGTCATCCTTTCTGTTTTTACACAACACCTTTCTCTCTCCATTTGGCTGTAGAAGAAACATCTATGCCCATTCTGAAGTCGTGGCATTGTCACTGTCTTGAAACGAGTGCGGAAGGATTTCTCACCGCACTTACTAATACCCCTAGTGTAGGAGAGGTGTTGCACGTACACGGCCAACTTCCAGGCAAGACCCATGTGACTCCGTTTGTGCCATTTTTCTTTTCTCATACTTGAAAGCGATACAATTTTTATTGGCAATCCCAGAGGCGTGCTTCATTTTCCCAACATTCATTTTAATTTGCTTTCTTCACCCTGTCCTGTTTCATTTTCACCATGATCATTTAAACCCATGCATGACCTACGACTAATCTCATTCAGCGTGTGGGATGGGCTTGATATGGAGTGTACTGGGTGGGTTTGGACTGCGAGTGTGTACGTGCTTGTCTTTGTCCTTTTTTTTGTTGTCTGTGTTGTGATTATGGTTGTCGTCATGAAGGGTGTTTTGTGGCTCTAGTCATGTCCAAAGATTCAGTTAAAAAAATCATATATGCATTTTTATTTAACTGAGGTAAGTTGTACGCACAAGTTAACCCACATCTGGGTTGTTTGTTGTCATTTCCCCCCCCCACATTTAATACTATGCACGAACTGCATGTCTAGGGGCAGTTTTTTCCACGTGTATAAAATGTATCTAATGAGGTGTGTAAGAAATGTAAATATGAGGGAACTCACACACTGCACTTCTACATTGCTACTGTATGTTTTTGTATACTGTCGTTTAGATTATGATGTTTTGTGTGATTTGTTTGTGCTCATGTTTGTTAATTGTGTGTGTGAGAGAGGGATTCTGCTGCAGACACATCTCCTTGGGTTGAGAAGGTGCTACAGCTAGACCCCACACCTGTTGACCCTCACTAACCTGTTGTTGTTGTCACCGTCCCATCCATCCCACCCGTAGGCCATGGAGCGCTGTGGCAACCGCATGTCTTCGCACACTGAGAGCGCCAGTTTCTTGCAAACTTTAACAGGACGGTTACCCACCAAAAAGGTATCTGCCACTGTCTACACCGGGGGAGGGGAGGAGCCATGCAGAATGCCCCCCTCAACTTATTCGCCTGTCTGTCTTTGGATGTGTGCCTCTTGTTTGGATCGTGTATTTGGAGATTGTGGTCTTTTTGGATGTAGAGCAGGGATGGGCAACTTTGATGGGGTTGGGGACCACAAAAAAATCTGAACTCCTAATGAGGGGCCACAGTGGCTTGCAGGTCTGCATACCTACATCCATACATACACATTTGTGGACCCCAGGAAGAGTAGCTTCTGCAAAAGATAATGGGGATCTAAATAAGCATGCGGCCCTAAGTGACATTTTGTTTGAGGGGGTCCCCCCACCTTGCGAGCAAAACATTTTTGTAGCCCCCCTCTTGACAGTTGAGAGGGAAATTTTGTTTTATTAGTTCATTTTCTGCAATTCTACACATTTTGCTATGTGGCAGTTTTAAATCAAGTTTGCTGTAATTCTACACATGTCATGGGCTGGAGAAAACATTTAGCAATTTTATGCAATTCTACTCATTTTTCATGGAGCTTCGATATAGATTTGTGGTTTTACAGCTAATTTCCTGCAATTCTACACATTTTGCCAAAGGGAGGAGAGAATTGTTTGCAGTTTTTAATATGATATCTGATTGAGTGACTAACAAAATCCATGGGGGACCCCTGGTTGGTAATTCAACTGTGATTACCTCCGGTTTAGATAGCTGGCGAGACTAACTTACCGATCTAAAAAAAAAATGGGCTAATTGAGTGACTCGGTGAATGACATAACAGGGGAAAACTGTGATGCTCAACCACATTTTGAAATTTCACCTTGTGTATTCTAACTCTAACCAGTAAGTCGAGGCCTCGACTGACAAAAGGGGTGTCGCTGGCCTGCAGTTGCCCTTCCCTGATGTAGAGTGTAGACCTCTTGGCTGTGATTTGAACTGTGTGTGTGTGTAATGTACCACTAACTATAGCACTTTTACTCTTGTTCCGGGAAACGGCACACCCTTTTTTAAATTTTTAATATTTAGATTTAAATGAAGGCTCCTTTTTCAGTCTTACCACCAGACACAGGTGCACCAAATGGATTATTTCATTTTTTTAGCAAATATTACATGATTCAGTTAAGCTCAAACTAAATTGATGTGTGTGCCTAACTGTCTGGTCTGTGTGTCTCCATCTCTCTGTGTCTCAGTTGTTCCACGAGGAGCTGGCCCTACAGTGGGTGGTGAGCAGTGGCATCGTCAGGGAGGGAGCTCTACAACAGGCCTGGTTCTTCTTTGAGCTCATGGTAAGACTACACACAGCTGCATCTCTGGCGCCCTTTTCACACTACTAAGCTGTGCCGACCTGTACTGTTCTGGCCTGGTTGCATATCCAACATAATTGCTTGGTTAGTTTTAAAAACTGATTTTAAGAAGATAAATTGTACAACTACGTGGCATAGACTTAGACATCACTATGCCTGTCCCATTATGGAGTCTGTGAGAGCATGGGAAGCACCATTGAGGACATCTTCATTTTGAAGTAGTACATTTTTCTCTCCTACTACTTGAGTTGGCAAACAAACTGAAAATGTGCGTACTGCCACCTGTAGTGTGTTGTTTGAACAGGTTTCATGCCAAGGTTGGCGATGTATTGTCACCTGCAGTTATGGAATGTTTACTCACGAGTGTAATTCATTGGCTGATCCCACTTGATGACCTGGATGGAATTATGTGATCCTTCCTTAACCCATATGAAGTTTCACACAGTTACTACTTCAAAATGGTGTAAGTCCTCAATGGCACTGCCCATGCTAAATCAAGCTTTTGGGCCCTAGCGTCCTCTATCATCTGCTATGGTTGGGCCCTGTCTCACCTTGATGACCTCACTCCTCAGGTGAAGAGCATCATCCACCACCTGTACTTCACCGAACGGCTGGAGTCGCCCAGAAAGAACCGTTTCCCTGAGCGCTTCATGGATGACATCACAGCCCTGGTCAGCACCATCGCTGGGGACATTGTCTCACGCTTTCAGAAGGTAGGAGTGAAAATTAGAATAAACTTTGTCACCAGCATAGGACACACGGGACACTACAGATCAGGCTTACATCAACACAGCAATTTCTAATGCCACTAACCACACAGATACTTCAAGTAAATTTATATTTTATGGTTCTGAGTAAATCAGATCGAGCAGTGTTCTCGAGAATTTACCCTGACCTCTGACCCTGTGTTTATGTCCAATCAGGACCTGGAGTTGGTGGAGCGTCTGAACACCAGCCTGGCCTTCTTCCTGAATGACCTGCTGTCTGTCATGGATCGAGGCTTTGTCTTCTCCCTCATCAAGACATACTGGAAACAGGTACTGGGAGAGGGAACCTACCCACTTAGCACCCCAACAGCACCTCAATGACAACATCCTTGTAGAATCTGCTTTCATTTAAAAGGCTTGGTGATGAAACCACTATGATCGATTACAGAGTGACTTTGTGCACAGGATTTCGGAAGTAACGCCAATTATCAATCCTGCTATCCTGCCCAAATGATTACCGCTCTGTAGCACTCACGTCGGTATCCATGAAGTGCTTTGAAAGGCTGGACATGGCTCACATCAACACCATCATCCCGGAAACACTAGACCCACTCCTATTCGCGTACCTGTTCCAACAGATCCACAGATGACGCAGTCTCAATCACACTCCACACTGCCCTTTCCCACCTGGACAAAAGGAACACCTATGTGAGTATGCTGTTCATTGACTACAGATCAGCGTTCAACACCATAGTGCCCTCAAAGCTCATCACTAAGCTAAGGCCAATGCTACTAAACACCTCCCTCTACAACTGGATCCTGGACTTCCTGACGGGCCGCCCCCAGGTGGTAAGGTTATGTAACAACACATCTGCCACACTGATCCTCAACATGGGTGCCCCTCAGGGGTGCGTGCTTAGTCCCCTCCTGTACTCCCTGTTCACCCACGACTGCGTGGCCAGGCACGACTCCAACACCATTACGTTTGCTGACGACACAGCAGAGGTAGGCCTGATCACCGACAACAGTGAGACAGCCTATAGGGAGGAGGTCAGAGACCAGGCCAGGACAACATCCTCTCCCTCAATGTGAGCAAGACGAAGGAGCTGATCGTGGACTACAGGAAAAGGCGGACTGAACAAGCCCCCATCAATATTGACTGGGCTGTAATGGAGCGGATCGAGAGTTTCATGTTCCTTGGTGTCCAAATCACCAACAAACTATCTTGGTCCAAACACACCAAGACAGTTGTGAAGAGTGCACGACAACACCTTTTCCCCCTCAGGAGACTGAAAAGATTTGGCATGGGTCCCCAGATCCTCAAAAAGTTATTCAGCTGAACCATCGAGAGCATCCTGACCGGTTGCATCACCTCCTGGTATTGCAATTGCTCGGCATCTGACCGTAAGACGCTACAGAGGGTAGTGCGTACGGTCCAGTCCATCAGGGGCCAAGCTTCCTGCCATCCAGGACCTATATACTAGGCGGTGTCAGAGGAAGGCCTAAAAAGTTGATAAAGACTCCAGTCACCCAAGTCATAGACTGTTCTCTCTGCTACCACACGACAAGCGGTACCGGATCGCCAAGTCTAGGTCTCAAAGGCTCCATAACAGCTTCTATCCCCAAGCCATATGACTGCTGAACAATTGATCAAATTGCCACCTGGACTATTTACATTGAAACACCTTTGTTTTTACACTGCTGCTACTCGCTGTTTATTAACTATGCAAAGTCACTTTACCCCTACCTACATGTACAAAATAATTTGACTAACCTTTACCCCCACACATTAACTCGTTACCGGTACCTCCTGTATATAGCCTCGTTATTTTATTGGTTTACTTTTTAACTCTTTCTTGAATTGCATTGTTGGTTAATGGCTTGTAAGTAAGCATTTCACGGTAAGGTCTACTACACCTGTTGTATTTGGAGCACGTGACAAATAAGATTTGATTTGAATTACAGTATTGGATATCACTTCACTGACTTGGAGTAAAGGGCCTCAACAGTGCTTCTCCATCAAACCCCATTTTGGGCACTTTTCTAGACCTCATTCCATGTCTTTCCCCAGGTGTCCACTAAGCTGTACATGCTGCAGAACCCGACTCTGGAGTCCCTGAGACTCGACTTCCTGAGGATCGTCTGTAGCCACGAGCACTACGTCACACTTAACCTGCCCTGCAGTCTCCTCACGCCTCCCGCCTCGCCTTCACCCAGCGTGTCATCCGCAACCTCACAGGTCAGCTATACACCGTACATACAACCTGGACACACACATACAGCTGAAGTCGGAAGTTTACATACAGCTTAGCCAAATACATTTAAACTCAGTTTTTCACAATTCCTGACATTTAATCCTAATAAAAATTCCCTGTCTTAGGTCAGTTAGGATCACCACTTTATTTTATGAATGTGAAATGTCAGAAAAATATTGGAGTGATTTATTTCAGCTTTTATTTCTTTCAGCACATTCCCAGTGGGTCAGAAGTTTACATACGCTCAATTAGTATTTGGTAGCATTGCCTGTAAATTGTTTAACTTGGGTCAAAGGTTTCGGGTAGCCTTCCACAAGCTTCCCACAATAAGTTGGGTGAATGTTGGCCCATTCCTCCTGACATAGCTGGTGTAACTGAGTCAGGTTTGTAGGCCTCCTTGTGCACGACAACGCTTTTTCAGTTCTGCCACACACATTTTCTATAGGATTGAGGTCAGGGCTTTGTGATGGCCACTCCAATACCTTGACTTTGTGGTCCTTAAGCCATTTTGCCACAGCTTTGGAAGTATGCTTGGGGTCATTGTCCATTTGGAAGACCCATTTGTGACCAAGCTTTAACTTCCTGACTGATGTCTTCATATGTTGCTTCAATATATCCACATCATAGATGTAGCCATCTATTTTGTGAAGGGTACCAGTCCCTCCTGCAGCAAAGCACCCCCACAACATGATGCTGCCACCCCCGTGCTTCACGGTTGGGATGATGTTCTCCGGCTTGCAAGCCTCCCCCTATTTCTCCCAAGCATAATGATGGTCATTATGGCCAAACAGTTCTAGTTTTGTTTCACCAGACCAGAGGACTTTTCTCCAAAAAGTACGATCTTTGTCCACATGTGCAGTTGCAAACTGTAATCTGGCTTTTTTATGGCGGTTTTTGAGCAGTGTCTTCTTCCTTGCTGAGCGGCCTTTCAAGTTATGTCGATATAGGATATTGTGGATATCGACACTTTTGTACCTGTTTCCTCCAGCATCTTCACAAGGTCCTTTGCTGTTGTTCTGGGATTGATTTTCACTTTTTGCATCAAAGAACATCCATCTCTAGGAGACAGATTGCGTCTCCTTCCTGAGCGGTATGACGGCTGCGTGGTCCCATGGTGTTTATACTTGCGTACTATTGTTTGTACAGATTAACGTGGTTCCTTCAGGCATTTGGAAATTGCTCCCAAGGATGAACCAGACTTGTGGATGTCTAAAAAAAACTAATCTAAGATCTTGGCTGCTTTCTTTAGATTTCCCATGATGTCAAGCAAAGAGGCACATGAGTTTGAAGGTAGGCTTTGAAATACATCCACAGGTACACCTCCAATTGACTCAAATTATGTCAATTAGCCTATCAGAAGCTTGTGAAGCCATGACATCGTTTTCTGGAATTTTCCAAGCTGTTTAAAGGCACAGTCGACTTAGTGTATGTAAACTTCTGACCCACTGGAATTGTGATACAGTGAGTTATAAGTGAAATAATCTGTCTGAAAATGACTGGTGTCATGCACAAAGTAGATCTCTTAACTGACTTGCCAAAACTATAGTTTGTTAACAAGAAATGTGTGGAGTGGTTGAAAAACAAGTTTTAATGACTCCAACCTAAGTGTATGTAAACTTCCGACTTCAACTGTATATACGCACGCACACACGTCCTGGAGTAGTAAGTGGTGTGTGGACAATTTCTCTAAATCATCCCCTGCTTCTGTTTCTCACTCTCTCCATACCTCTCTCCATCTCTACAGAGTTCTGGCTTCTCTACCCATGCCCAGGACCAGAAGATTACCAACATGTTTGAGTTGTCTGTCCCCTTCAGAGAGCAGCACTACCTGGCTGGTTTGGTGCTGACTGAACTGGCTGTTATCCTGGACCCAGAGGGCGAAGCGTCAGTAATCGTAAACTGTGTTACTGTCTGTGTGTTTGTGTGTGATCGGGAGACCGAGAGGTTATGTCATTTGGCTCCTTTGTCGCTCTCTGTCATACTCGAGGCAGGCTCCTAGGTGGTACTGTCTTTCTCTCTGTACTGTCTGAAGGTCTAGGGAGGTACTGTGGTCACTTGCATGTTTCTCTCTGTCATTCTGTACTGTCTGAAGGTCTAGGGGGGTACTGTGGTCACTTGCATGTTTCTCTCTGTCATTCTGTACTGTCTGAAGGTCTAGGGGGGTACTGTGGTCACTTGGACCTCATGTTTCTCTCGTCATACTGTACTGTCTGAAGGTCTAGGGGGGTACTATGGTCACATGGACCTCACGTTTCTCTCGTCATTCTGTACTGTCTGAACGTCTAGCGGGGTACTGTGGTCACATGGACTTCATGTTTCACTCGGTCATTCTATACTTTCTGAAGGTCTAGGGGGGTACTGTGTGTGATGTGCTATTGAGAAAGTGTCTCTCCTTTGACCTATACTGTGTGTCTTTGTCATTCTCGACCCTCTCAAGGCTAAGGGACAGTACAATATGTGAGTGAGTGACTGTTAACTTCTTATGGTATAGGGGACGCTTGCGTCCCACTTGGCCAAAAGCCTGGGAAAATGCAGTTTGGCATATTCAAATAAATTGATATAAAAATCAATAAAGTAAGATACTAAATTAAAGCTACACTCGTTGTGAATCCAGCCAACATGTCAGATTGTAAAAAGGCTTTTTGGCGAAAGCATAAGAAGCTATTATCTGATGATAGCACAACAATAAACAAAGAGGGTAGCATATTTCAACCCTGCAGGCGCTACACAAAACGCAGAAATAAAATATAAAACATGCCTTACCTTTGACGAGCTTCTTTTGTTGGCACTCCAATATGTCCCATAAACATCACAATTGGTCCTTTTGTTTGATTAATTCTGTCCATATATATCCAAAATATCAATTTATTTGGCGCGTTTGATCCAGAAAAAAACTGCTTCAAAATTGCACAACATCACTACAAAATATTTCAAAAGTTGCCTGTAAACTTTGCCATATCATTTCAAACTACTTGTTGTAATACAACTTTAGGTATTTTTAAACGTTAATAATCGATCAAATTGAAGACGGGTCTATTTGTGTTCAATACAAGACGACAACAAACCAAGCTACTTTTCAAGTCTTGCGCAACTCTCAACAGTGTTACGCAGTTCCTAGATGGCCGTACTTCTTCATTGCACAAATTAATAACCTCAACCAAATTCCAAAGACTGGTGACATCCAGTGGAAGCGGTAGGAACTGAAAACAAGTTCCTAAGAAATATCGTTTCCCAATGAGAACTCGGTGAACAGACAAAAAATTATTCTGAACGGTTAGTCCTCGGGGTTTTGCCTGCTACGTAAGTTCTGTTATACTCACAGACATGATTCACACAGTTTTAGAAACTACAGAGTGTTTCTATCCAAATCTACTAATAATATGCATATCTTATATTCTTGGCATGAGTAGCAGGAAGTTGAAATTGGGCATGCTATTTATCCAAAAGTGAAAATGCTGCCCCCTATACCTTAAGTTAATAAGCGGGGTTATCGTTCATCAGACGTATACAATGACTGTAAAAAAATATAAAAAACACCGCCCCCTTTGCCCTCAGAACAGCTTAAATTTGTTCGGGTCATGGACTCTACAGGTTGTCGAAAGTGTTCCACAAGGAGGCTGGCCCATGTTGACTCTAATGCTTCCCAAAGTTGTCAAGTTGGCTGGATGTCTTTTGGGTGGTGGACCATTCTTGATACACACGGGAAATTGTTGAGCGCGAAAAACCCAGCAGCGTTGCAGTTCTTGACACAAACCTACAAAAATTTCGATGTGAACATCTGCCACATATAGTGTCAGTTTAAAAGCCCAGCTAATGATGGTATTGGACTTTTTCCCATATAGCCTATGCATGGTCCATATTAGCAGGAAGCGTTATCACTTGTAGCCCAACTGATGCAGCATAGTGTCTATAAATAAATAGTCTACCCCATGCTTCAGCCTATCTGCATTTACCCTACTGAGCTTATCATTAGCTAGATTCCAAATGTGATATTTTAACAAGTTAGCATCCTATTGATGCATTGTATGTCCCAAAAGACTTGCATAAACACATTGAATGTGATGTAGGCCTACCTGTTAGGGTAACTTGGGGTAAACCTCCCCTGGGGTATCACTTACCGAAACCACCATGTCACCCCCCCCCCCCCCCCCCAACAAATCAAATCAAACTTTATTTGTCACATGCGCCGAATACAACAAGTGTAGACCTTTAAAAAATGAAGTAAAAAATAATTAAAAGTAACACAAAAGAACAATAACAAGGCTATATAAAGGGGGTACCGGTACCGAGTCAGTGTGCTGGGGTACAGGTTAGTTGAGGTAATTTGTACATGTAATTAGGGGTGAAATGACTATGCATAGATAATAAACAACGAGTAGCAGCAGTGTACAAAACAAATGTGGGGGGGAAGGTGGTGTCAATGTAAATAGTCTGGTGGCCATTTCATTAATTGTTCAGCAGTCTTATGGCTTGGGGGTAGAAGCTGTTAAGGAGCCTTTTGGTCCTAGACTTGGCGCTCTGGGACCACTTGCCGTGCGGTAGCAGAGAAAACAGTCTATGACTTTGGTGACTGGAGTCTCTGACAATTTTATGGGCTTTCCTCTGACACCTTCTAGTATATAGGTCCTGGATGGCAGGAAGCTTGGCTCCACTGATGTACTGGGCCGTACGCACTATTCTCTGTAGCGCCTTACTGTCAGATGCCGAGCAGTTGCCATACCAGGCAGTGATGCAACCGGTCAGGATGCTCTCAATGGTGCAGCTGTAGAACTTTCTGAGCACCTAGGGACCCATGCCAAATCTTTTCAGTCTCCTGAGGCGAAAAAGGTTTTGTTGTGCCCTCTTCATGACTGTCTTGGTGTGTTTGTTTATTTAACCTTTATTTAACTGATGCGGACACCAAGGAACTTTAACCTCTCGACCCGGTCCATTACAGCCCCGTCGATGTTAATGGGGGCCTGTTCGGCCTACCTTGTCCTGTAGTCCATGATCAGCTCCTTTGTCTTGCTCACATTGAGGGAGAGGTTGGTGCCCTGGCACCACACTGCCAGTTCTCAGACCTCCTCTCTATAGGCTGTCTCATTGTGATCAGGCCTACCACTGTTGTGTCGTCAGCAAACGTAATAATGGTGTTGGAGTCGTGTTTGACCATGCAGTCATGGTCAAACATCGTCGTCCCTACAGTGGAGTACAGGAGGGGACTAAGTACACACCCCTGAGGGGCCCCAGTGTTGAGGATCAGCGTGGCAGACATGTTGTTGCCTACCCTTACTACCTGGGGGAGGCCCGTTTTGTGAAGTCCAGAATCCAGTTGCAGAGGGAGGTGTTTAGTCCTATGGTCCTTAGCTAGTGATTAGCTTTGTGGGCTCCATGGTGTTGAACACTGAGCTGTAGTTAATGAACAGCATTCTCACATAAGTGTTCCTTTTGTCCATGTGGGAAATCGCAGTGTGGAGTGCGATTGGTGGATCTGTTGAGGCGGTATGCATATTGGAGTGGGTCTAGGGTATCCAGATTTATGCTGTTGATGTGAGCCATGTCCACCCTTTCAAAGCACTTCATGCCTACCGACGTGAGTGCCACGGGGTGGTTATCATTTAGGCAGGTTACCTTTGCTTTCTTGGGCACGGGGACTATGGTGGTCTGCTTGAAACATGTAGGTATTACAGACTCAGTCAGGGACAGGTTGAAAATGTCAGTGGAGACACTTGCCAGTTGGTCTGCACATGCTTTGAGTACACGTCCTGGTATTCCATCTGGCCCCGCGGCTTTGTGAATGTTGACCTGTTTAAAGGTCTCACTCACATCGGCTACCGAGAGCGTTATGACACAGTCTTCCATAACAGCTGGTGCTCTCGTGCATGCTTCAGTGTTGCTTGTCTCGAAGCGAGCATTAAAGACATTTAGCTCATCTGGTAGGCTCGTGTCACTGGGCAGCTTGCGTCTGGGTTTCCCTTTGTAGTCCGTAATAGGTTTCAAGCCCTGCCACATCCGACGAGCGTCAGAGCCGGTCTAGTATGATTCAATATTTCACTGTTGGGACGACGTCGTCGATGCACTTATTGATGAAGCCGATGACTGAGGTGGTATACTCCTCGATGAATTGGGACATGCTTAACACCCTGGCCATCCTACAATCTAAAATAGATGCCCTCAATCTCACTCTAATTATCAAGGAACCTACCAGGTACAACCCTAAATCTGTAACCATGGGCACCCTCTTAGATATCATCCTGACCAACTTGCCCTCTAAATACACCTCTGCTGTCTTCAACCAGGATCTCAGTGATCACTGCCTCATTGCCTGCGTGCGTAATGGGTCCGCGGTCAAACGACCACCCCTCATCACTGTCAAACACTCCCTAAAACACTTCAGTGAGCAGGACTTTCTAACCGACATGGCCTGGGTATCCTGGAAGGATATTGACCTCATCCTGTCAGTAGAGGATGCCTGGTTGCTCTTCAAAAGTGCTTTCCTCTCCTTAATCAAGCATGCCCCATTCAAAAAATGTAGAACTAAGAACAGATATAGCCCCTGTTTCACCCCAGACTGCCCTTGACCAGCACAATAACATTCTGTGGCGTTCTTCACATACAGCGTGGTGAAGAAGGCGCAACAGCGACTCTTCAACCTCAGGAGGCTGAAGAAATTTAGCTTGTCACCTAAAACACTCACAAACCTTTACAGATGCACAATCGATAGCATCCTGTCGACCTGTATCACCGCCTGGTACGGTAACTGCACCGCCCTTAGCCGCAAGGCTCTCCAGAGGGTAGTGCGGTCTGCGCAACGCATCACTGGGGGAAAATTACTTGCCCTCCAGGACACCTACAGCACCCGATGTCACAGGAATGCCAAAAAAATCAAGGACATCAACCACCCGAGCCACTGCCTGTACACCCAGCTATCATCCAGAAGGCGAGGTCAGTACAGGTACATCAAAGCTGGGACCGAGAGACTGGAAAAAGCTTCTATCTCAAGGCCATCAGACTGTTAAACAGCCATCACTAACATAGAGAGGCTGCTGCCAACATACAGACTCAAATCTCTGGCCACTTAAATAAATGGACTTAATAAAGGTATCACTAGTCACTTTAAAAAACGACACTTTAATGTTTATATCCTACATTACTCATCTCGTATGTATATTCTGTATTCTATTCCATCTACTGCATCTTGCCTATGACGCACAGCCATCTCTCATCCATATATTTATATGTACATATTCTTTTTCATCCCTTTACATTTGTGTGTAGAAGGTTGTTTTTGTGAATTTGTTAAGATAACTTGTTAGATATTACTGCATTGTCGGAACTAGAAGCCAAGCATTTCGCAACACTTGCATTAACATCTGCTAACCATGTGTATGTGGCCAGTAACATTTGATTTGATACCTCACGCTGTCTTTTGTTTCCGCAAAAGTTTTTGGGTCAAAAATGACAAAACAATTGTTTAAAATTAGCATCAGCTAGAAACGCTATAATGCAATGCGTCAGGAAATTGTTTGGTCAATGTGTTTGGACTTGTCCCTGTCCAAATACACCAAGAAAACAACAACCTCTGCCTTTCTCCCTCCCTAACCTATAGGATGTTTGGCTTACATAAGAAGGTGATCAGTGTGGTCCATAACCTGCTGTCCAGCCATGACTCTGACCCCCGCTACGCTGACCCTGAGGTCAAGGCCCGTGTCGCCATGCTCTACCTGCCACTCATCGGCATCGTCATGGAAACGCTGCCCCAGCTGCACGACTTCACGGGTGGGTCTAAATTCTACATTTAAGCCTTCCGTGTCCCAGACTTTCAGGAGTATTCTGAGTCTGTAGATATGTGGAGTTTATCCATACTTGAATGGCTGTGTGATTAGATTAAAGGACTATCAGGTGGCTTTAGAAGTCTTTGGGCATCCCACTGGTTCTGGTGCTGCTCAGGAAAAGCACATTAAACAATACTCCCGACTAATTTTGTTTTGTGCTTGTTGAACCTGATTGGTTCCCCCCCTCATTTCTGTAGATTCTCATATCCAGTGGGGCCGCCCTGGGGGAGCTCAGGGGTCCGCAGATGGGGCCGGGGGGGATGAGTCTGTAGAGGACGGCAACAGCATGATCAGTCAGACTGTTGCCATGGCGATAGCTGGGACCTCATCTCCAATGTCCCGTCCCAGCAGCTTCCTGCTCAACCCACAGGCAACTACAATTCCTGTTCTCTCTTTCTCTATCCCTTCCTCGCTTATTCCCTCTGTCTTTTCTTCCAGAGTCTCTTTCTCTCCTGTTAAGTTCCCCCTTTCTACCTCTTTACTTTCATAACTCTCTGTTTTGCTCACATTTTTTCCCTTGGTCTCTTCCCATCTCCCTCTCTCCAGGCCAGTCGTCCGCACGCCACCTTCTCAGCAGAGTCCAGTCGCAGTCTGTTGATCTGTCTGCTGTGGGTTCTGAAGAATGCAGATCAGTGTGTACTACAGAAGTGGTTCACTGACCTGTCTGTCTCCCAGCTCAACCGTCTGCTGGACATGCTCTTCCTCTGTGTCTCCTGCTTCGAGTACAAGGTAACGTGTCTCCTGGAACACAGGAAAAGCATGCGCTTGTTGTAGATCTATTGTAGTAATGCCTCAATTCTGTAGAACCACGTCAAGTGTATTGCCTCACTTGACAGTCCGTTATTTCGTGCCTGGATAAGACTGGGTGGAAAGAAACTTATTTCAAACGGTTTTATTAATTTGTACTTCCCAGGCTCTTATGAGTTGGTTTTCAAATCGTTACATGTACAGTTGAAGGCAGAAGTTTACATACACCTCAGCCAAATATATTTAAACTCAGTTTTTCACAATTCTTGACATTAATCCTAGTAAAAATTCCCTGTCTTAGATCAGTTCGGAACACCACTTTATTTTAAGAATGTGAAATGTCATAATAATAGTAGATAATAATTTCAGATTTTATTTATTTCATCACATTCCCAGTGGGTCAGAAGTTTACATACGCTCAATTAGTATTTGGTAGCATTGCCTTTCAATTGTTTAACTTGGGTCAAGCGTGGGTTCATTTTGGCCCATTCATCATGATAGAGCTGATGTAACTGAGTCAGGTTTGTAGGCCTCCTTTGCTTGCACACGCTTTTTTAGTTCTGCCCACAAATGTTCTATAGGATTGAGGACAGGGCTTTGTGATGGCCACTCCAATACCTTGACTTTGTTGTCCTTAAGCCATTTTGCCACAACTTTGGAAGTATTTATTTTATTTTTTTATTTTACCTTTATTTAACCAGGTAGGCTAGTTGAGAACAAGTTCTCATTTACAATTGCGACCTGGCCAAGATAAAGCAAAGCAGTTCGACAGATACAACGACACAGAGTTACACATAAAACAAACATACAGTCAATAATACAGTATAAACAAGTCTATATACAATTTGAGCAAATGAGGTGAGAAGGGAGGTAAAGGCAAAAAAGGCCATGGTGGCAAAGTAAATACAATATAGCAAGTAAAACACTGGAATGGTAGTTTTGCAATGGAAGAATGTGCAAAGTAGAAATAAAAATAATGGGGTGCAAAGGAGCAAAATAAATAAATAAAATACAGTTTGGGCTAAATTATAGGTGGGCTATGTACAGGTGCAGTAATCTGTGAGCTGCTCTGACAGTTGGTGCTTAAAGCTAGCGAGGGAGATAAGTGTTTCCAGTTTCAGAGATTTTTGTAGTTCGTTCCAGTCATTGGCAGCAGAGAACTGGAAGGAGAGGCGGCCAAAGAAAGAATTGGTTTTGGGGGTGACTAGAGAGATATACCTGCTGGAGCGTGTGCTACAGGTGGGAGATGCTATGGTGACCAGCGAGCTGAGATAAGGGGGGACCTTACCTAGCAGGGTCTTGTAGATGACATGGAGCCAGTGGGTTTGGCGACGAGTACGAAGCGAGGGCCAGCCAACGAGAGCATACAGGTCGCAATGGTGGGTAGTATATGGGGCTTTGGTGACAAAACGGATTGCACTGTGATAGACTGCATCCAATTTGTTGAGTAGGGTATTGGAGGCTATTTTGTAAATGACATCGCCAAAGTCGAGGATTGGTAGGATCGTCAGTTTTACAAGGGTATGTTTGGCAGCATGAGTGAAGGATGCTTTGTTGCGAAATAGGAAGCCAATTCTAGATTTAACTTTGGATTGGAGATGTTTGATATGGGTCTGGAAGGAGAGTTTACAGTCTAACCAGACACCTAAGTATTTGTAGTTGTCCACGTATTCTAAGTCAGAGCCGTCCAGAGTAGTGATGTTGGACAGGTGGGTAGGTGCAGGTAGCGATCGGTTGAAGAGCATGCATTTAATTTTACTTGTATTTAAGAGCAATTGGAGGCCACGGAAGGAGAGTTGTATGGCATTGAAGCTTGCCTGGAGGGTTGTTAACACAGTGTCCAAAGAAGGGCCGGAAGTATACAGAATGGTGTCGTCTGCGTAGAGGTGGATCAGAGACTCACCAGCAGCAAGAGCGACCTCATTGATGTATACAGAGAAGAGAGTCGGTCCAAGAATTGAACCCTGTGGCACCCCCATAGAGACTGCCAGAGGTCCGGACAGCAGACCCTCCGATTTGACACACTGAACTCTATCAGAGAAGTAGTTGGTGAACCAGGCGAGGCAATCATTTGAGAAACCAAGGCTGTCGAGTCTGCCGATGAGGATGTGGTGATTGACAGAGTCGAAAGCCTTGGCCAGATCAATGAATACGGCTGCACAGTAATGTTTCTTATCGATGGCGGTTAAGATATCGTTTAGGACCTTGAGCGTGGCAGAGGTGCACCCATGACCAGCTCTGAAACCAGATTGCATAGCAGAGAAGGTATGGTGAGATTCGAAATGGTCGGTAATCTGTTTGTTGACTTGGCTTTCGAAGACCTTAGAAAGGCATGGTAGGATAGATATAGGTCTGTAGCAGTTTGGATCAAGAGTGTCCCCCCCTTTTGAAGAGGGGGATGACCGCAGCTGCTTTCCAATCTTTGGGAATCTCAGACGACACGAAAGAGAGGTTGAACAGGCTAGTAATAGGGGTGGCAACAATTTCGGCAGATCATTTTAGAAAGAAAGGGTCCAGATTGTCTAGGCCGGCTGATTTGTAGGGGTCCAGATTTTGCAGCTCTTTCAGAACATCAGCTGAATGGATTTGGGAGAAGGAGAAATGGGGAAGGCTTGGGCGAGTTGCTGTTGGGGGTGCAGTGCTGTTGACCAGGGTAGGAGTAGCCAGGTGGAAAGCATGGCCAGCCGTAGAAAAATGCTTATTGAAATTCTCAATTATGGTGGATTTATCAGTGGTGACAGTGTTTCCTATCTTCAGTGCAGTGGGCAGCTGGGAGGAGGTGTTCTTATTCTCCATGGACTTTACAGTGTCCCAGAACTTTTTTGAGTTAGTGTTGCAGGAAGCAAATTTCCAAGTATGCTTGGGGTCATTGTCCATTTGGAAGACCCATTTATGACCAAGCTTTAACATCTTGAGATGTTGCTTCAATATATCCACATAATTTTCCTGCCTCACGATGCCATCTGTTTTGTGAAGTGCACCTGTCCCTCATGCAGCAAAGTACCCCCACAACATGATGCTGCCACCCCCATGCTTCACGGTTGGGATGGTGTTCTTCGGTTTGCAAGCCCCCCCTTTTCCTCCAAACATAACGATGGTCATTATGGCCAAACAGTTCTATTTTTGTTTCATCCGATCAGAGGACATTTCTCCAAAAAGTACAATCTTTGTCCCCATGTGCAAACTGTAGTCTGGCTTTTTTATGGCGGTTTTTGAGCAGTGCCTTCTTCCTTGCTGAGCGGCCTTTCAGGTTATGTCAATTTAGGACTTATATATATATATATATATAGATACTTTTGTACCTGTTTCCTTCCGCATCTTCACAAGATCCTTTTGATATTGTTCTGGGATTGATTTGCAGTTTTCGCACCAAGGTATGTTAATCTCTAGGAGACCGATTGCGTCTCCTTCCTGAGCGGTATGGCGGCTGCGTAGTCCCATGGTGTTTATACTTGCGTACTATTGTTTGTACAGATGAACGTGGTACCTTCAGGCGTTTGGAAATTGCTCCCAAGGATGAACCAGACTTGTGGAGTTCTACAATTTTTGGATTTCCCCATGATGTTTAAGCAGAGGCACTGAGTTTGAAGGTAGGACTTGAAATACATCCACAGGTACACCTCCAATTGACTCAAATGATGTCAATTAGCCTGACAGAAGCTTCTATTTTCCCTCATTTTTTCTGTCATAGTTGAAGTGTACCTATGATGAAAATTTCAGGCCTCATCTTTTTAAGTGTGAAAACTTGCACAATTGGTGGCTGACTAAATACTTTTTTTGCCCCACTGTACAAGTATTTCACACCAATTTAAAGATACACTTCTTGTTAAACCCACCACAGTGTCCGATTTCAAATAGGCTTTACGTCGCAAGCACCACAAACGATTGTTAGGTCAGAGCCAAGTCACAGAAAAACACAGCCATTTTTTCCAGCCAAAGAGAGGAGTCACAGGAGTAATCACTAACCTTTGATGATCTTCATCAGATGTCACTCATAGCACTTCATGTTACACAATACATGTATGTTTTGTTCAATACAGTTCATATTTATATCAAATAATCTCAGTATTCATTGGCGCGTTATGTTCAGTAGTTCCAAAAACATCCGGTGATTTTGCAGAGAGCCACATCAATTTACAGAAATACTCATCATAAATGTTGATGAAAATACAAGTGTTATACATGGAACTTTAGATACACTTCTCCGTAATGCAAACGCTGTGTCAGATTTCAAAAAAGCTCTACGGAAAAAGCAAACCATGCAATAATCTGAGTACGGTGCTCAGAGCCCAAACATGCCAAAAAGATATCCGCCATATTGTGCAGTCAACAGAAGTCAGAAATAACATTATAAATAATCACATACCTTTGATCATCTTCATCAGAATGCACTCCCAAGAATCCCAGGTCCACAATAAATGTTTTTTTTGTTCGATAATGTCCATCATTTATGTCCAAATAGCTCCTTTTGTTAGCGCGTTTGGTAATCAAATCCAAACTCACGAAGCGCGTTCACTAGGAGCAGACGAAATGTCAAAAAGTTCCGTTACAGTCCGTAGAAACATGTCAAACGAAGTATAGAATCAATCTTTAGGTTGTTTTTAACATACATCTTCAATAATGTTCCAACCGGAGAATTCCTTTGGCTGTAGAAAAGCATTGGAACAGAGTTCGCTCTCACGTAAACGAGCGTCACGAGCTCAAGGCATTCTGGCAGACCTCTGACTCATTCCCCTCTCATTCACCCCCACTTCACAGTAGAAGCATCAAACAAGGTTCTGAAGACTGTTGACATCGAGTGGACGCCTTAGGAAGTGCAACATGACCAATATCCCACTGTATCTTCAATAGGGAATGAGTTGAAAAACAACCAGGATGTGGGAAATCTGAGGTTGGTTGTTGTTTTTTCTCAGGTTTTTGCCTACCATATGAGTTCTGTTTTACTCACAGACATCATTCAAACAGTTTTAGAAACTTCAGAGTGTTTTATATCCAAATATACGAATAATGTGCATATATTAGCAACAGGACTGAGGAGCAGGTAGATTACTCTGGGCACATCTGCGCACCTTATTCATCCAAGCTACTCAATACTGCCCCCAGCCATAAGAAGTTAAAGTCAACTTGGTGTATGTAAACTTCAGACCCACTGGAATTGTGATACAGTGAAATAGTCTGTCTGTAAACAATTGTTGAAAAATTACTTGTGTCATGCACAAAGTAGATGTCCTAACCGTCTTGCCAAAACTATAGTTTGTTACAAGAAATGTGTGTAGTGGTTTAAAAACAAGTTTTAATGTCTCCAACCTAAGTGTATGTAAACCTCCGACTTCAACTGTGTGTGTGTGTCTTTCGGAGAGGTTGGGTTACAAGTGGAAGTATCAGTTGGACCTTGTGTGCAGTTGACTAATAAAGTCATCTTACTCGGAGAGCTTTCCTACTCTCTTCGGCTCACCTATAATCCATCTCTATTCCATTTTACCTCTCTTGCTGTGGTGGTGTGGCGCAGTAACCCTGTGTAACTTCTCTCCATCCTCATCGTGGAAAAAGGCCCATGTTGTTTTCACCACCATGCAGGGGAAGAAGGCCTTTGAGCGCATGAACAGCCTGACCTTCAAGAAGTCCAAAGACATGAGGGCCAAGCTGGAGGAGGCCATACTGGGGAGCATCGGGGCACGGCAGGAGATGGTCCGCCGCAGCAGGGGACAGCTGGGTACACACGGAACATACACGCACACACATTGGGAAAAGTGATCTGAAAATGACCATTCCATCTCTCTCGCCTTCACCTTCTCTTTCCCTTTCGCTCCACATCTCCTCACCCTCTCTACCCCTTTGCCTAATTTTTCTCTTCTCTCCTCCTCTTATGTCGTCCCCCCGTAGAGAGGAGTCCGTCAGGCAGTGCCTTCAGCAGCCAGGAAAACCTGCGCTGGAGAAAAGACATGACACACTGGCGCCAGCACAGCGAGAGGATGGACAAGTATGCTTGCGCTTTTTACACACACACACATACACACACACAGAGCGCGAGATAGAGAGGGATGCATGCACACATCGCCATCTCACAATCCACTCGGGCCCTATAGTGGGCTTCTTAAAAGAAACAAGAATCTAGTTTGAACTGAACAAGCCCACACCGAGCGATATGGGTTGGATTCCTGATGCTACAACAGCAGAATACACGCTGATAGACCCTATCCTATTGTTTTTAGATGCTCAGTGTTTAAAACGCCTGTAAGGCACATGCGTCTTTTCCTCTGTCCAATTTGATCTGTTAACTCATTCCTCCGAATGTTCTCTCGTGTCTCACTGTGCCTCTGTATAGGAGCCACAGATCACTCAGGTATTGTATTGAATGGTACCCCTGGAGTCAGTGTGCTGCTGTGCTCTGAGTTTCTCCTGCTGCTTTGGTGACCTGACTCATTACCTCCGAACCCTGACCTCTGACCCCCTAACCTCTCCTGTAACGGTGCTTGTGGTTTATCTCTGTCTGGCGCCTGCAGTGGGACTGCTGGTCCTTTAACCAGTGTGCAGTGCTCATTTGGGTTCTGACTGACATGTGTCTATTCCCTATTCTGGGTTTAGATGGGTGAAATCGATGTGATTCTGTCGCAAATGGTAGGCTCTCAATTGGTTGATTCAGCATGTGTGACAATTTGCACAGTAGAAAATGTAGATGATTGTACAGCATGTGTACTTGCCAATTAGACCCGTTTGTAATACTGAATGTCCGTTAATCAACAACAAAACAAATGGAAAAGCACTTTCATAGAAATCACATCTTCTATAGGTGTGGCCTCTCTACCCCTACCACTCTCCATCCAACCAGTGCCCCCCTAACCTTCCTCCTGTCTTACCTCTGCTGCCTAACATGCTGACCACACCACTCGCGTCATGTGCGCGAACATTGCGAAATAAATGTACACATACAACATATGTGTACATTCGCAAGCGCAAGCGTCTACTTGGCCAGGCGCTAAAATAGAAATTGGGTATATTTGTGACGCTCAACGCGCTTCAAGTCCGGCCTCTAGCATCTCCTCATTGGCTTTTAGGACCATATACCCACATGCCATCTCCTCATTGTTTTTTTAGGAGCGTATACCCACGTGGGTGATTGAAAGTTGAACTGAGGTCAGCACTCCAGTCAGTTGCAGTAATGTGCTGTAAAGTTGGTTGCCAACCGTCATATAAAGTCCAAAGAAAAAAAAACGCCTGAAGGAATGAGGAGAGATAATGAGAACCTAATTTGGTTTGCCGTTTTGTTGGAGTAGTGGACCTTGAGCATTTCAGGTAAAATAACAACCCAGTGTTTATATCCCAGGACAAATGAGCTAGCAACAGTAAGCTAGCTAGCTCTATTGCCATAAATGTTTAATGCTTTTTGACCTGTTCCCAAATTAATAGAATTGGTTCAGAGTTTGTTTTGATATTTCAACCTGCGTGTCCTGATTGCTTCTGGTGTGAGTGAACTAAATCAACGTGTGCACGTTGACGCACGTACGCGTCCGGTTTGGTCAGCATGTAACTAACCCCCCCCCCCCCCCCCCAAGGGTTGGAAGTGCGTTTGGGTCCCTGGTCCCCTGCTCTCCTCTCAGCGTGTAGCTACCGTGTGCTCTGGACTCTGTGGTGTACTGTGTGAGTACTGTGTCGTGCAGGTTTAGAGACAGCATCCTACTACACAGCCCAGGGAGTCCAACCCAAACCCAGGAGCCTTTAGTAGTTAGGTGTGTGACTCGTCAACTGTAACAAAGCATGTCATGACCCCCCCACCACCATCATCCTATTCTTCAACCCCTCCATACACCAAACCCCTTACAGTACGTTGCACATGGAAGAACTCCTGTCTGTGTGCGATGGCTCAAATGTGACTGACAGGCATGATGAGTGCTGTGGCATTCAAGGGGACCCCATAAATATGGAGCTGGCCAGCGGCCATTTTGGAGAGTGTCTGACCTTCTGTCCCGTCCTGTTTCCTGTGACAGGACCCGAGCGGAGCTGGAGCATGAAGCACTTATTGACGGTAACCTGGCAACGGAGGCCAACCTGATCATTCTGGACACTCTGGAGATCATCGTCCAGGTACAGAGGAATGACGTTTCCACCAGCAGCACTGCATATATTGCGACGAGAGAGATGCAAGACTTTGCCAGACTCTCACAGTCGCTAACAGTATTGGCGCATGTGTACGTGCACAGGTTCGCTTCACGCTCTTGCAGTGTGGCAGCCAGGGCGCCAAAATATCTGATAAGTATAGCCTCGTGCTACAGCCCTCTTAGTTGTTGTGGAAATGTACCCACTATGCTGTTTACTCTGTGCACCTATGTCATATCGCTGAGTCTACCTTTAAGAGGCACCGGACTCCTCACACACGCACACAGTCAGGTTGTAAGATGGACACACTTGCAAACCAAATTTCCCTCTGGAGACAATACAAATGTATTGATTGATTGTGGTATGTATTTTTAAATGTTGTTTTATTTAACCTTTATTTAACTCGGCAAGTCAATTTAGAGCAATTCTTATTTGCAATGACACTATTTGTGTATCCTAGGCGGTGTCTGTGACCGAGTCGAAGGAGTGTATCCTGGGGGGAATGTTGAAGGTGCTGCTCCATAGCATGGCCTGTAACCAGAGTGCCCTCTACCTCCAGCACTGCTTTGCTACACAGAGGGCTCTCGTCTCCAAGGTCAGAATTGACTTTCTGTCTACAATCGTGTCGATATCTTCCATCGAGGAGTTGCACCTTTTTAAAGAGATTTTGTGAGGTAGATTTGTAAAACGTCTGCGTACTGTCATAGTATTGTCTGTTTATCATACTTACGTACATTTCTGTGTGCGTGTGTGTGTAGTTCCCAGAGCTGCTGTTCGAGGAGGAGACAGAGCAGTGTGCTGACCTGTGTCTGCGTCTACTGAGGAACTGTAGCAGCAGTATTGGCACCATCAGATCCCATGCCTCCGCTTCGCTCTACCTGCTCATGAGGCAGAACTTTGAGATCGGCAACGTAAGTACAACGTCAGGACAACGCACAGCAAACACGGACACATAAGAGTACTGTCTACCTGCCCGCTACTTAACCAATTTCCAATACAACTATTGATCCCTTTAGGGGTCATTGAGTCCTTATTGATGAAACACAGGAGAAGGATTGCACGTCTTGTACATATTCCACATGTTCCTCCTTTTCAGGACAGGTTCCATTGTCCATGTAGGTGTTCTATGTTCTCGCTGTTTCTCTGACTGGCCCTGCTCCTTTTTGTAGAATTTTGCCCGGGTGAAGATGCAGGCGACCATGTCCCTGTCCTCCTTGGTGGGAACGTCTCAGAACTTCAACGAGGAATTCCTCCGGCGTTCCCTGAAGACCATCTTGACCTACGGCGAGGAAGACCTGGAACTCCGGGAGACCACCTTCCCTGACCAGGTAACCGCAGCAGACATGCAGGATGTCAATAGATTAGTACGGACTTACTGACATTTAATCCTTTTTAGTTATTGTGGTACTAAGCAGTGGAAGTACTTGTTCAATATATAAAAGTGCTCTATAAAAACACACAAAAACACACACAAGAACATATAAAAACACACACAAAAAAACAGATGAAAATGTCGTCAGAAAATGGCTGGCAGGAAAGGGAATACCTTGTCCAATCACGTGAGAGGATGATGTCACCTTATTACCCATGCTTCATGTTTCTATCTTTTGTGTGTACTTTAGGTCCAGGATCTGGTGTTCAACCTGCACATGATCCTGTCTGATACAGTCAAGATGAAGGAGCACCAGGAGGACCCAGAAATGCTCATAGACCTCATGTACAGGTATGGAACACACACACACACACACACATTGAACTTTTCTTCAAGGCGTTGCTGCGTCTGTGTCCAGGATCGCTAAGGGTTACCAGACGTCTCCAGACCTGCGTCTGACGTGGATGCAGAACATGGCGGGTAAACACTCTGAGAGGACCAATCACGCGGAGGCAGCCCAGTGTCTGGTGCACAGCGCAGCCCTGGTGGCGGAATACCTCAGCATGCTGGAGGACCGCAAGTACCTGCCGGTCGGCTGTGTCACCTTTCAGGTGAGGACAGGGGAAAATACTATTTTAGGACTGTATATTTGACTAGGAAATCATCCTGGAGAGACATGGTACTACAGGTTTAGTCCTAGCTCAGTGCCATCACAACTGACTCCAATTTATCAACTGAATATACAAAAAAAAAATATTCCCACGATTAACCCATTAGAGTGATATGTCTGTGTCTAAATAACGAGTGACCATGTGTGACTCGTCTTTCTCCGTTTCAGAACGTCTCTTCCAACGTGCTGGAGGAGTCTGCCGTGTCTGACGACGTGGTGTCTCCCGATGAGGAGGGTATCTGCTCGGGGAAATACTTCACCGAGGCTGGCCTAGTGGGGCTGCTGGATCAGGCTGCTTCCTCCTTCTCCCTGGTGAGAAAGAACTACTGCACTTAAGATAGACCAGAGGCAGTCCACTACTGGTTTATCTGTGACACATGGAGCGTTGTCAAGGCTTAATCTAACCACTCATAGTAATAAATACTTCACATAACCAGACCTGGGTCAAATACTTAAGATGCACTTAATCTTTTTTGCCCGGTATAGGAGAACCAATGGAATAGTCCCAAAAGTGCAATCCCCAAGCTAAATCAAGCACACCTCAATTCTTTCAATACCTTTTCCCAGGCTGGTATGTACGAGGCGGTGAATGAGGTGTACAAGGTCCTGATCCCCATCCACGAGGCCAACCGGGACACCAAGAAGTTGGCCACCATACATGGTAAACTACAGGAAGCCTTTGGCAAAATCGTGCATCAGGTAAAGCCACATGCTTTTATTTAGCTCTTGCCCTATACATACTGTAGGTATAGAGAACTGACAGACAGGACTGTTACGTGCCCAACAGACACTGTTACGTGCCCCACCTCTGTATGGAGGTCGTTTAGGACTGCCTGTCTGTGGATCTTACCCGTGCATGTCTGTGATTCTGGGACAGAGAAACACGTACTGTGACTGTACTGTGCCATGTGTGTGTTAGGAGCATGGACCCACCAGTGCATATTGTCTGTTGGAGGCATTGCAGGAAAGAGCATGCCAAATATGTACACTCTCAGACCGACAGTCACTGCAGTGTACCAACGTGACTCTAAACGTGTTTATATTGTATTTTCTTTGTCACCACAGAGCACTGGCTGGGAGGTAGGTCCTAATGGTTCCTGCTTGGCCTGCTCATTTACTTTTTGTCTCTACTTCATGTTTATTATTTGCTAGTTGTGTTGCTCTCTGCTGCTATGTTACATTATACTGTACCATCCATTAACATCTACCTAGACCTGGTGCTGTCTGTTTGTCCTTCCGTCCAACCAACTGTGGGACTGCTGATGCCATGTGACGGGCAGCAACCCTCCTCCTCTTCCTCCTCATTCTCCTTTCCTCTTCTGCTCTGTCTGCGGAAGAGGTTGTTTTAACATGACCGTTTTGGCAGGCCATGCATGGGAGCCCCAGTGTGTTACTAATGGCAAGTCTTGGTGAATGAGGACTTCACCTACTTGCACCCCTGCCTTGTCAGACCGTCTCTCATCAACAACAAACTGTCTGGTCTGGTCGGGCGTCAACACTGGTCTGGTCGGGCGTCAACATCTGGTCTGTTGCTCGCTCACCTGTTGTCACAACTCATCTCACAGGATTAGATTTTAGTCAGATATTCGTGCTGAGGATACACTCCCCCAGGTTGTTCTCTCGATACACACTCTCACAAACCAGAGCCCTTTTGTAATAGAACAAATTAACCACAAACCAGTTTCAACTGGATCCACATTCGGTTAAGAAACGTTGAATTTCAAGAGGGTGCAAGTCCAAGGATTTTGGACTGGCTTGTTAGATTTGTCCCACCTCAAAGTGAAATGTTCTCCCTTTTTTATTTGGGAAAAAGACTAACTAAATCGACCCCTGAGTTCCTTCATTCATACTGCTGCTGTTGTGTTATTAACTGGTATTAACCTGGTGTGTTGCATGACAAGGACAGAACACTCCTCCTCTTTCTCCTGAGGGAACTTAAGGACTGGGAGTACAGCTCCCTGAATGTTTCCAGGGACTGTGGAGCTCCATCACCACCATGACTGCATTCTCTTTTTTTTGCTCTCTTATCTCTCCCTCTCTCCTTCCACCTCCCTTTACTTTACTCTGTCTTTCTCTGCATGTTTTGTGTCGTGTGTTCTTAAAGTCAAAAGGAATAGTTTGGATATTGGTGGTTGCTGTCTATTCTATTTGCCTTGGTTTGTGTTGTTCTTGTGGTGTTCTTGTTTAGTTTCTCTAATGAATTACCTGGAATCCTGATTAAAATGTGTTCTTGTTTTCTCCTTTTGATTTCCCTGGTTGCCATGCCGACCCCTCCTTCCCACTTTACTAATTGTGTGTTGTGGTAAGTTTCTAGTTTGAGGATTACTTTATTTCTGTTACTTTTTTGAAGGGGAATGTAATGCAATAAACCACTGACAAACAACCACTGAGCCAAATGGCAGAGCAACTGATCACAGGAAAATATGCTATGTATTTCACTCTGTACTATATACCTATATTGCCACGGCCATGTAAGTTAAGATCATTGTTCAATGCAACCAATAGGAGCAGTACTGGGAGCTTGCAGCCTTGAGTTGATCTGGTTGGGCTCAGTCCTGACCTGTTTCTGTACAGCCACGTATATATCCTCCCCCTCTTCACACACACACACACACATACCACACCGACACACACCCGTTTCCTTAGCTGCTCCACTCCTTCCTGAAAAACTACAGAGCTCTCTGCTTGACCAGCGCCTGTTCATTTCATTTGGCTCTGTCCATCCTCATTCATCTGTCAGTTTAAAGGCTTGGGTACCTGGCCATCTGGACCTTAGACCGTGACAGACTTTTTACACGTGTACTCAAATCAAGTCAGATGTTATTGGTCACACACACACATATTTATCAGCTGTTATTGCGGGTGTAGCGAAATGCTTGTGTTCCCAGCTCCAACCATGCACACGTCAACACAACACCCAGAAATAAATACTGTTTCTAGGCCATTGCACATATTCCAATCTGATCAGCGATAACACATCATTGGTCAACGTGGTCATTGATAGAGCCTCTGAGAGTTGTTTGTTTATTCAAACATTTACATTCACCTAATAACAGTGTTTATTACGCTGAAGGTCGTTGGTCTGTGTTCATAGTTGGTGTTTGCTGAGGATGAGAACTTGGAACTTGATGGTTTCACTGAGTTGGATGGATTTCAGCTAATGCATCAATAGTCTGGCTCAGACATAATCAGACTGGCACCATCCACGGGGTTATTACCGTGCTTTATCCTTACACTTCTGATGACATTCTGTGTAAAAGCAACATGTTTTTGTTCAAGTAGCATGCATGCGCTTATATTTTACATTTGCCCACGTAAAACATGTTTTCTGTCTCACAGGATGGGAAGAGAATGTTCGGTACTTACTTCAGAGTCGGATTTTACGGCTCTAAATTTGGGGACTTGGACGAGCAGGAGTTTGTGTACAAAGAGCCTGCCATCACCAAGCTAGCAGAGGTCTCACACCGACTCGAGGTAAATGGCAGTTTGTCTCAAACTATCTTTTGGTTATTTTTTTCCAATTAGGCCACTGTTGATAACAGTCCTGAAATGTTTCGCATGTCAGCAGTCAAGTTTTCAAGATGTTGGACTTTCAAGATGGAAAGTGTCTCTTACTACAGTACATTATGTTTTGGGACCGTATCAACAGTGGACTAAAGAAAGAAATACCAAAAGATTGTTTTTCAGTGGATTTTTCCTTTAGGTAATGGTCTCTTCTCAGTTTGTGAAATGGTCTCGGTCTACTCTGTGAGAGAGCTGGAGCACAGAGTGTGTCCTGTGTGTTTGATCTCTTAGGGGTTTTATGGCGAGCGCTATGGGGAAGACCAGGTGGAAGTCATTAAGGACTCCAATCTAGTGGACAAGTGCAAACTGGACCCAAATAAGGTGCGTGTGGCGGTGGGGGAGAGGGTTTGTGGATAAAGATGTAATTCCAAATAATCACTTATTTGAATATTCATTTAGGTTATTTGAAGGCTATTGGTTATTTATGTGTATTGTGGTTGATGTTGGTAAAACAGGTGTCACTGTGTGTCTTTACTGTGTCCAGGCTTATGTCCAGATCACATACGTGGAGCCGTACTTTGACACCTATGAAATGAAGGACCGCATCACGTACTTCGACAAGAACTACAACCTGCGGCGCTTTGTCTACTGCACGCCGTTCACGCTGGACGGGCGTGCGCACGGGGATCTGCACGATCAGTTCAAGCGCAAAACCATCCTGACCACCTCCCACGCCTTCCCCTACATCAAGACCCGCATCAACATCATCCACAAAGAAGAGGTGAGGCACTGGCACGTCATCTCATAGAGTGACCATTACAGCGATGTTCTTACTGACAATCATTCGTATGAAAAACAGGCATATACAGTGGGGAGAACAAGTATTTGATACACTGCCGATTTTGCAGGTTTTCCTACTTACAAAGCATGTAGAGGTCTGTAATTTTTATCATAGGTACACTTCAACTGTGAGACGGAATCTAAAACAAGAATCCAGAAAATCACATTTGTATGATTTTAAGTAATTAATTTGCATTTTATTGCATGACATAAGTATTTGATCACCTACCAACCAGTAAGAATTCCGGCTCTCACAGACCTGTTAGTTTTTCTTTAAGAAGCCCTCCTGTTCTCCACTCATTACCTGTATTAACTGCACCTGTTTGAACTCGTTACCTGTATAAAAGACACCTGTCCACACACTCAATCAAACAGACTCCAACCTCTCCACAATGGCCAAGACCAGAAAGCCGTGTAAGGACATAAGGGATAAAATTGTAGACCTGCACAAGGCTGGGATGGGCTACAGGACAATAGGCAAGCAGCTTGGTGAGAAGGCAACAACTGTTGGTGCAATTATTAGAAAATTGAAGAAGTTCAAGATGACAGTCAATCACCCTCGGTCTGGGGCTCCATGCAAGATCTCACCTCGTGGGGCATCAATGATCATGAGGAAGGTGAGGGATCAGCCCAGAACTACACGGCAGGACCTGGTCAATGACCTGAAGAGAGCTGGGACCACAGTCTCAAAGAAAACCATTAGTAACACACTACGCCATCATGGATTAAAATCCTGCAGCGCAAAGGTCCCCCTGGTCAAGCCAGTGCATGTCCAGCCCCGTCTGAAGTTTGCCAATGACCATCTGGATGATCTTGGCCAACAACCTCGTTCCCTCAGTAAGAGCATTGAAGATGGGTCGTGGCTGGGTCTTCCAGCATGACAATGACCCGAAACACACAGCCAGGGCAACTATGTGGCCTAGCCAGTCTCCAGACCTGAACACAATAGAAAATCTTTGGAGGGAGCTGAAAGTCTGTATTGCCCAGCAACAGCCCTGAAACCTGAAGGATCTGGAGAAGTTCTGTATGGAGGAGTGGGCCTCCATACAGAGATTCCATAGATTCCGTCTCTCACAGTTGAAGTGTAGAGGTCTAAAAAATTAGACCTCTACATGCTTTGTAAGTAGGAAAAGCTGCAAAATCGGCAGTGTATCAAATACTTGTTCTCCCCACTGTATCCCTGTCTGTTACTTTTAAATATTGAAGCAATTGTCTCTCGTCTGCTTTCTCCATCTGATTGTCAATCCCTGTCTCTCTGACCCTGTGTTAGATCAGCTCCATGCCCATTGAGGTGGCCATAGAGGATATGCAGAAGAAGACCCAGGAGCTGGCCTTCGCCACTCACCAGGACCCCTCCGATGCCAAGATGCTGCAAATGGTCCTGCAGGGGTCTGTGGGGACCACCGTCAACCAGGGACCTCTGGAAGTGGCCCAGGTGTTCCTTTCAGAGATCCCCAGTGACCCTAAACTCTACAGACACCACAACAAACTACGCCTCTGCTTCAAAGACTTCACGAAGAGGTGAAGTACCAATTACTGCTCTAGAGGTCAATAAAGTTGATTTAATTTAAAGTACTGTTGTTTGTAAATCAAGATTATGGACTCCAATTCCCTGTGCTGTATGAAACAGGTCTTATTGAAGTCCAGTGCTCTGCTCTCACCTGTCCTATTCTCCTCCATACAGGTGTGAAGACGCCCTCCGTAAGAACAAGAGTCTAATTGGTCCAGACCAGAAGGAGTACCAGAGGGAGTTGGAGAGGAACTACCATCGTCTGAAGGAGGCGCTACAGCCACTCATCTGCAGAAAGATACCCCAGCTTTATAAACCTGTGCTGCAGGTCACCTCTCACAGGTGTGTGTGTGTGTGTGTGTGTGTGTGTGTGTGTGTGTGTGTGTGTGTGTGTGTGTGTGTGTGTGTGTGTGTTGACAAGCAGGAACATGCTTGTGAACATTAGAAATGGTTTAACTTTAAACTAGGGGTGTGCCGATCTCGTCATACTGGAAATTCGGAATCGTATCCATTTTATCACACTTTGATACTCGTAATCAGATTTAGTCTTGATCGGAAAACCCGGACGTGCGCTTTAAATGCTGGTAAAGTCTAAACCTCAAGTGCACATTACTGCTCTATCACTCAGAGTGCATCATTATGTTCCTTGTCGTGGAATTATTCGATTCAAAAGGAGAGACTTGTACATTTCTTCAAAACAAGTAAACGTTCTTATTTAATTACTGCAGTAGTGGAGCTTGTCAACAAGCCCCCCCCATAGGTGATACGTTGAGCCCAACCAGCAGGACTAAGCCACAGCATTTTATAGCAAAGTCCATCCTCCTGGATGTTCATGGCAAACAACAGATGTATGGAATGGGTCACAAGGTTAAGATTCGTATGAAAGATGCTAATAATTCACAGCAAAGGCTATCCGCTGTCGAGACTGTTCTCGTTGTGTAGAAACCAGAGTCTGGCCCCACCAACTCAATACTGGAGCCATCTCCCCATGGTAACCCAGTACAGAAACGGTAACTCATGCTATGGAATTTGGTCTTGTTAGGTTCATGGTAAATCTTCTGTCAGCATTAAAGCTCCTAGAGGCCCATCCTCAGTAGAATACACACAGATGAAAGTGTTCTGAGAACCTGTTATTCTGTTGCATAAAACAACCATTTGATGCAATAACAGTATTATAACATAATCTTGCAATTTTCTCCACCATGTCCTTCATTCATTCACCCACATTGTTAAATGACCCCGACAGATGAAAATGCACATGATTTACTTAATCCTATTCAATTATCAACAAAATAGGCTACTAACTAAAATGTATGGCTGGCTACTAGTGCCTGCATTTATTCCAGACACAGATTTAAATGAAGGTAGGCTAATTCGCTTGCCCCTGTATATTGTTTCACTTTCGAGAGGAGCAAAACTTTTCTCTACTGACACTTATGCCACAACATTTGTATAATAAAAATAAACTACATTTGACATTTTATTTTCTAATGATCTGTCGCTCGGTAAAACTTTTCACTGACTTGTTGATGCTCGATTGAAAATGTAACAAAGTGGATGATTTATAATAATGCATATAAAATGTAAGTGTAGCCTACATATGAAATGGTGTTTCAGGTCTAGTAGTTACATGAAACTATGCTATTACAGTGCCTTGCGAAAGTATTCGGCCCCCTTGAACTTTGCGACCTTTTGCCACATTTCAGGCTTCAAACATAAAGATATAAAACTGTATTTTTTTGTGAAGAATCAACAACAAGTGGGACACAATCATGAAGTGGAACGACATTTATTGGATATTTCAAACTTTTTTAACAAATCAAAAACTGAAAAATTGGGCGTGCAAAATTATTCAGCCCCCTTAAGTTAATACTTTGTAGCGCCACCTTTTGCTGCGATTACAGCTGTAAGTCGCTTGGGGTATGTCTCTATCAGTTTTGCACATCGAGAGACTGACATTTTTTCCCATTCCTCCTTGCAAAACAGCTCGAGCTCAGTGAGGTTGGATGGAGAGCATTTGTGAACAGCAGTTTTCAGTTCTTTCCACAGATTCTCGATTGGATTCAGGTCTGGACTTTGACTTGGCCATTCTAACACCTGGATATGTTTATTTTTGAACCATTCCATTGTAGATTTTGCTTTATGTTTTGGATCATTGTCTTGTTGGAAGACAAATCTCCGTCCCAGTCACAGGTCTTTGCAGACTCCATTCTTCCAGAATGGTCCTGTATTTGGCTACTTTCGCACGGCACTGTATATATTCAGTATTTTGGGCTTATGTAGAATACTGATGAATCATTAAGTGATCTTGCGAGACGTTGATTCACTTTAAGTTTTACACTTTATTAAACAAGCACCATTCTGAGAAGTGACGAAGCATCGCTCCGGTGCGATCTGGTCGATCTATACCCCTGTATAATAGAATGTGTCGGTCTACGAGAGGATCTCCGAGAAACTCCTCATTTAGAAATATTTGTCATCTTCATTTACACGGTTTTGGCTGCACCCTTCAGCAACACACTATCACAATAAATGTAGTAAATAAAATAAATAATAAATAAAAAAACTCTCACCTGGGATTAGAAGCCTGACTGTGAGCTATCTGTCCAACTTACGTTTGTTGCATGTTTTACTGACTTTGATTAGCAGATGGTGCTGTGTGACTTCTGTTAAGGACGCTCATGGGGGGAAAAAGGGTATGGTCACGTCAGTGTTTTTAATTGGCCGATACAATATTTGTCACCGGAAAAATCATGTCCAGCTGGTGTTTTTAGCATAGGGATAAGTATGCCAGGTTATTTGATAGGAAAAAGCTAACAAGTAGCGTTATATCACGTGCAACTATGGCAACAATTTTTTTTAGAGACATAGAAACAGTTTACATGTAAACTGCATCTAATGTTCACAACACTTTCTTTGGAGTGTTTATGATGTTAATTTGGATGTATGAAGTACTCCTATTGCTTATGTTTTGTCATGCATTCCCCTCCACATAAATATGATTTCCTGCTTTTGCTTCTGTTAAATGCAGCAAACGGACAGCTTCACCAGGTAGTTTGCTATTCTGTGATTTGGAATCACCTCTGTAAAACTGTCTGCACTTGGTCTCTACTGGGTGTAAGGTTATATGCATGGCCAATCTGGTATGTCTTGGCTTCTTCATATTTCACTGACTTTGCATTCTGTGTTCTTTTTTTCCACAGGGATTCCTTCAGCAGAATGAGTCTCCGCAAGCTTGAACTTTGAAGATGAAGACATTTTTTTAAATTAAGAATCATTGCCTTAGTTTTATTCATGTGTATAGACAGAGTCAGCGTTCCCGATAGCGAGCAGACGGAAAGCTAAAGAAGTGTTACCACGAACTCGGTTACGTCATACAAGTGTCTTATTCGTTTACAGGCAGGCAGCCTGTTTACGCAATCAGTGGGTTTAACAAAGTGGATCTTACTACGTGTAATGTCAAATCTGTATTCATATTTCACGTGTGCACTTTTTTTTATTTACTGTGTATCAATGCATTTTACAACTTGAACATTTTAATATTTAATCAGAAATTGGAAGGAAAGAAAACTTGCAAAATATGTACTGACACTATTTATCATCATGCTTTCTCATTTTTAGTTAGGGAAATGTTTTAAACATTGACATTGAATAGTTATGTATTTTTTTTTGTTGACTATTTTACTAAATAAATATTTGAATGTCCAAATGGGTGAGTAATTGTTCTTTGAAGACGAAAAGACAATCTTGAAGAACTCTGCATATGCTGGTGTTTTATTAAATGTACAAGAGAATCTACAAATTAGGAGGAGCGACAAGTTTAAAACGTGGGAATAATTCACATGCAAAAGAATCTACTCTGGACTTTTCTGGTTTCAAAACCAAACCATTTATTTTCAATCTTTAGAATATCATATTTTTGAACAGCAGGGAAAAGATTCATAGAAATGTTGTTTTACATAAGTTACAACTTTATTGCTTATAGTAAATCATCATTCTAGATATGATCTTTCATAAGGCCAGAACTTGTTTAACTGGAATGAGGTACTGCTGTTGGACAGAAATTTACAAGAAAACATCCCATGTAGGCTACATACATTACATGTTTTTGCACCATGGATTAGTCTTCTTCAATACGATGTTGTACTAGCATTTTGTAAAGTGATTGGCTAGGTATTTATTGACTGCTCGAATGTATTTATAAAATTTTGTACATAATAATAAATAGACCAAGAAATGTTATTTTCTACACGTGCAAAAGTTATTCCACCAAGAATTAGACAGAGATGGTCACCTTTATCTGTATCTAACTGAACTTAAACATTATGGACCAAAACTGAGCAGCTTATTTCTGACGGTCCAACAGTATTTGAAGGCATGGAGCCAGTGTTTTCCCTAAGTAAAGCTATGGACTTCCCGGACCGTGGGGGCTTAAAATAAGGTTGCCTAATGAGCTGTATTTTGGTGGCCTCTGGTACGTTATAATGACTTGATTCCATCTAAAATACACAGCAGAATGATTGGCTACTTCATCAAATTGTGGTACTGTGTAGAAAGACATGGCTTTACAATTTTAAATTACTGCAAATGTATACGAATTCAGTGTATTATTAGTTATTTTGGATGTTGTCTAGGCCTATATGAAAAGACTGGTTTCAAGTCTTACATCCAGTTTTACTGCATGACATGAATTACTGTGTCCGTAGGAACCAGGGCTATCGCTCAATGCAAGCCATTTCGATCTACGGTGTCCACAGATCGATTTATAAGCGGAAATCTCGGGTTGGATCCGTTACCAGTAACCACGCAGGTCCCCAAAACGGGACCTGACATCTAAGAGGTTTATAAAACAGAAAAATGTGTTAAACATCTTGAAAAAAAGGTTACATAAAAATAAAATAAAAGGTTTATAAGTATATATTTCTGACTTCACAGAATTTTGTATATTTTTTTATCGTTGTCATATTTGGAACAGAATAAGTCTCTCTCCGCTACCTATTGTTCCTGCAGTGAGGAGTCACCATCTTCATTGAATGCGTTCACAATTTATTTGCAGATTAACTTCCAAAAAGGTTACCAGTATGCAAATTAGGGAGGCAAATGAACAGCTCGCTCCAATGTGATTCGGTGGGCTACACTGAGTACGGTTACATGCACACAATAATGCGATTATTGTGGGTAGACAGAGTAATACATTTGATTAAAATGTTTAAATACTTGGCAAGAAGAACGATACCCCTAATAATCCTGTTTACATGCATAGCCCCCCCCCCCCCCCCCCCCCCCCCCCCAAAAAAAGATTGGTACCCCCAAAAAAGTATGTTTTAGTACGAGTCTTTGCTAGTCCTGTGTTAGCGGACCGATATAGCCGCCTGTAGCGTGGGCAAAAAAGATCAGCATCTACACCAAACTACTTACATGGACACATCAGCAAATGGCCAATCAAAATAAACGTTTTGGGAAGCATATTTGATTCGGAGTTTGGACATAACGTTTGTATGTGAAAACTATTCTACTAAGCATTCATTTAGTTGTTCCAAACTCACTTCACTAGATCTAAAGAGGGGGGCTTGCTCGGCTGGTGTAAGCAGGTCAAATACACTACTGGAATGCCGATTAAGTTGTTTACATGTCCTAACAATTTTAAAGATTGCTCAGAAAAACAGGTTTTAATCTGCGTATTCTTAAATCGGCGTATGGTCAGAAGTGTGTGATGGGGCGGGGGTAGGTTGACCTCAGGACTCCCCACTGGAAGCCCGAGGTAGGGGGGAGCGTGGGAATCTATCAAATAGCGCACCTCTAACTTTGTACAGTACTAATGCAATGAGTAAAATCAGTCACACTACGAAATGCTACCAAATAAACTGAAGGGTGGGTTCGCCCAGGGAGCCATACAAGCTACAACCACCACTGACCTACACACATACAAAGTGGTGTCCCTGGCGGAAGACCCTCCTGTAAAATAACAGGTATGGAGTAGAAGTAGAGCAGGCTCTCAGGAAGTCCTCCTCAAAAAAAAGCATTTCAGAGTCATCAAAGAGCATCCACTTCCCCTCGTTCTGCAGCAGGCTGCTCAGGGCCTGCTCCGTAGACACCCCACCTCCAGCCCCCTCGCACCCAGTCACAAGGACCTCCTCAGCCTCCTCCTTTATCCCTCCATTACTACTGTGTCCTGGGGCCCTGGAAATCCGTCTGGATCATCTGGTGGTGATGTCTGTCCCAGTAGTAGGCTGCCTTGTCTGGGTTGGCTGTCTGCTTGTTGCCCCCAAAGTCATAGCTGGACAGGCTCCTCTGGCCCCCCCAGCAGTACCACCCCCTCTGAGGCCTTCTTGGCCCCCAGCTTGCTGTTTATTGTGGTGCTGGCAGAGTTGGCGTTAGCAGAACCATTTTATCCTTTACCATTGAGACTAAGACACTTCCCCTTCATCATAATCCAACACCTCTTCCTTGGGTTGCGGACCATGCAATTTCCCACCACACTCCTCTTCCTCTCCGCTCTGCTTCTCATCCCCCTCGGGCAGGTGGACCTTGGTGTCCTTGCTGTCCATCATCCTGATGTAGGTGGTGTACCGTCCGCTGGAGATGGTGACAGCGCTGTGAATGACCACAGCAAACAGCTGGTAGTGCTGCCCTCCAGTGGCTGAGGGGTGCATGCACCACTCCTCCAGAGAGCGCTTGAAAGGGGTCTGTAGGGGGGGGGTATTCACCTTTGAGAGGCCGGCGTACAGGTCCTTCCTGAACAACACAGAGAGAGAGAGAGAGAGAGCGTCAGTTTACACATGCTGAGTAGCTTGAGACACAGAGGTTACAAAGATGGTTGCAAAACAAACACTGAACTAATCTAAACACACTGAACCTTGACACCGTCCTTTTTTCATCAGATCGTCTTATCAAGTACTGTTGTATAATGTGGTGTTGCGCTTCTGTGTTATATTATATCTGATTGTGTGTTGAAGTTGTATGTAAGTGGCAAAGTATCCATCCACTGTAACTAGAGTAAGTGCAAAACCAAGCAGACTTGAGACAGGGGGCATTATAAAGGACAGAGAAGCACTTGAGGTGGATGGTGACGACCTCTGGGGGGGTTTTATCAAACGGCAGACTCCTCTCAGCCTCAGTGTAGTGGTGGCAGGTCTCACAGAGGTACTCTCCTACGATCCTCTCCACCGAGGCAAACTGGGAGATTGGCCACTTCAGAGTTTTCAGCTCCAGCTTAGGGTCAGGGGAGACTGGAGGGGTGGAGAGCAGAGCAGAGGAGAGGGTGTTAGGGTGAGATGGTTGTAATATGAGAGGATATACATTGTGGAGACTGTTGTTTGGGCTGATCTTTGAAACCGCTTGTTTAAGTGGTGACTGTTCATGTATGTGTAACGGGTGCGCATGTGTGGTAGAGTCTCTAGGCTGCAGGATTGCCGTATTAAACAAGAACCCTAGGTGAGTGTGTGTACACATAGTAACACCCCTCACATTCCGAGCTATTGTCTGGGCCGCGGTGTTCGTCCGCCTGCACTGGGACACTGATGTCCTGGAAGTCTTCTCTCCTCTCATTCCAGACAGCGTGTCCTCAACACCAGAAGGCCCTGGAACAAACGCTCCATCAGGTCCACACCCAGGCACTCTGGACAGGGGAGAGGAAAAGAGGAGAGTCCAGATTCAACATAGTAATAGACAAAACAGAATGGCTAAAGCAAGGGTAAAATAAAAAATGTGACAGACAGGACACGGTCGATGAAGTGGATTTCCAATGGCATGTACTCGGCTATGACCTCACTTTCAGCTTTCTCCTCCGCTTCCTTTCTTACTTTCTCCCGAGGGTTTTTCCTGTGTTCCCCACCGTTCTCCCGAGGTTGGCTACTCTGCGTCTCCTCCTGGTCAGGTTCGGCTGTCTCTGTCTTCCCTCCTGTGTGGCAGCTAATCCATCCCATGCTCATGAACTTAGAGAAGATACTGGGCTGCTTCCCTGAGGACAGCCAAGCTCAGCTTGGGCCTCTTCTTCACCTCTCCTTTCCCTTCCACGTCGCTTTCCTTCTCTTCCTGCTTCTTCTACCCCTCTTCTTCGCCTTCGAATTTTGGCACTACAGTGATGTCACTGGAGGACTTCCTCTTGGGTTGGGAGAGAGGTTTCCCGTTTTCGGCTGACGATACTGCCTTCTTGGCCTGCCTCGGTGTCACTCTTCCTCTTACCGCTTGTTTGACCATCATCGTTAAGTGAGATTTCTGAAGTTTTAGCCTGCTCCTCTGTTGCAGTTTGTTTTGGTGCCCACAGTGGTGGCAGTGTCTGGCTTGACCTCTGACATCATCATCCTGGTCACCCTTCTGTTCTTTCCTGATGGTCTATGAGGCCTCCTGCATGAATCCCAGGATGCATTGGAGCACCTCCTGGGTGTAGTGCTGTAGGTAGCCCTCGTATTTGGGATTCAGCTGAATGTAAAACACTAATCAGACTCAGTCAAATATTGAATTGAATATTTATTAATACAAGTTATTCTCATTGAGAATCCTTTTTTTGTTGACTTCTAAAAGAGAAGAGGTGGTGCCGAATCACATGGAGTTGCTGGATAGTTTCCACAGTTTGATCACCTGAATTGAACAGCTCCAGTCCAGCTACCTAGTCCACCCTGACAAGTTCACTGAAGGGGAGCTGGCCAAGCCTCCACACAAACTAGTCAACACACTCAGTTCAGACCCCAGCCCTACAGCAAGGCCCCGCAATACTGGGTCACATTCATTAGGTAAAGTGTTTCAGAATGTTCTGATATAATGGTTGTGTAAAATGGAGAATGTACTTTAATTTATAGAGACACAGAGCAGTTTCACTTTTTTTTATAAATGTTTTTATTACTGACAAAAGAGCAAAGTACAAATACTGTATCAATAGGTCTGTATAGCAGCAGATCAGGTCTACATTATTTGGGTGGTAGAGCTAGCTAATCAGGTCCAAAAAAACTGGGATATAGGCCAAATCTGGAAACTAAGTGAATATATTGATGAAAGTCACCTTGTCCTAGAGAGATTTACATGGTTACCAAAACATCATGCCAGGGTAAGCCTACACAAAGCACAACCCTTATTTTAAGTGTTTCTAAATTCCCTTACGGGAAAAATGAATGGTGGAAAAACGATTGGAAACATTTCCCTGTTTGACCTCTTGACCTCTAGGTTTTATGGGTATTATGACTCAAACTGTGGTACTCTATGGGGCAGGTGGAGGGGGCATCCCATGGCTTATGCTATCCGAGTGACCCAAACATCATACAAACTATGAGGTCCCCATGCCATGATAAAAATATTCCTAAATGCATATTATTTTTTATATTTTGATTCTCCCAGACTGTGCAGCTTTTATGTTGGTGATTGTTAGTTCTCAAAGATTGTCTTAGAAAAAAATATATACAGTGGGGAGTACAAGTATTTGATACACTGACGATTTTGCAGCTTTTCCTACTTACAAAGCATGTAGAGGTCTGTAAATCACATTGTATGATTTTTAAGTAATTCATTTGCATTGTATTGCATGACATAAGTATTTGATCACCTACCAACCAGTAAGAATTCTGGCTCTCACAGACCTGTTAGTTTTTCTTTAAGAAGCCCTCCTGTTCTCCACTCATTACCTGTATTAACTGCACCTGTTTGAACTCATTACCTGTATAAAAGACACCTGTCCACACACTCAATCAAACAGACTCCAACCTCTCCACAATGGCCAAGACCAGAGAGTGTGTAAGGATATCAGGGATAAAATTGTAGACCTGCACAAGGCTGGGATGGGCTACAGGACAATAGGCAAGCATCAATGATCATGAGGAAGGTGAGGGATCAGCCCAGAATTACACGACAGGACCTGGTCAATGATCTGAAGCGAGCTGAGACCACATTCTCAAAGAAAACCATTAGTAACACACTACGCCGTCATTGCTTAAAATCCTGCAGCGCAAACAAGGTCCCCCAGCTCAAGCCAGCGCATGTCCAGGCCCGTCTGAAGTTTGCCAATGACCATCTGGATGATCCAGAGGAGGAATTGGAGGAGGTCATGTGGTCTGATGAGACAAAAATAGAGCTTTTTGGTCTAAACTCCACTCGCCGTGTTTGGAGGAAGAAGCAGGATCAGTACAACCCCAAGAACACCATCCCAACCATGAAGCATGGAGGTGGAAACATCATTCTTTGGGGATGCTTTTCTGCAAAAGGGACAGGACGACTGCACCGTATTGGGGGAGGATGGATGGGAGATTATCAATGGTCTTGTATGTCTTCCATTTCCTAATAATTGCTCCCACAGTTGATTTCTTCAAACCAAGCTGCTTACCTATTGCAGATTCAGTCTTCCCAGCCTGGTGCAGGTCTACAATTTTGTTTCTGGTGTCCTTTGTCAGCTCTTTGGTCTTGGCCATAGTGGAGTTTGGAGTGTGACTGTTTGAGGTTGTGGACAGGTGTCTTTTATACTGATAACAAGTTCAAACAGGTGCCATTAATACAGGTAATGAGTGGAGGACAGAGGAGCCTCTTAAAGAAGTTACAGCTCTGTGAGAGCCAGAAATCTTGCTTGTTTGTAGGTGACCAAATACTTATTTTCCACCATAATTTGCAAATAAATTAATAAAAAATCCTACAATGTGATTTTATGGATTTTTATGGATTTCTTTTCTAATTTTGTCTGTCATAGTTGAAGTGTACCTATGATGAAAATTACAGGCCCCTCTCATCTTTTTAAGTAGGAGAACTTGCACAATTGGTGGCTGACTAAATACTTTTTTGCCCCACTGTATATATCAATCACATATCTCACATGTGACTATATTCAAGGTTAGAGTCAAGAAATGTACATTCTATTGATCTATTAAATAGTTTACATTTTAACATATCCAAATCATGTAGGGAGCAATATCTGAGGGTTTATACTTGTATCTGATCAATCCAAGTTAATCATCAAAACAAAATACATTTTTTTAATGTTTAATGAGCTGTTATTGGCAGACAGTTTTGGAAATCTCTTTGGATAGTTCCACACTGGGGGCATTGGTGAGGCTTCTCTCCTGTGTGTATTCTCGTGTGGGATTTTAGGTCCTGTGATTGTAAAAATCTATTTTCACATTGGAATGGCTTTTTTCCTGTGTGTGTCCTCTCATGATCTTTTACATTCCTGAACCAGGTGAAAGTCTTTCCATAATGAGAGTAGTGGTGTCGTCTTGTTTTATTTGCGTTTCTGGGTCTAATTCCCCACGGTTGAAAAGCATGCATTTGGTTTTACTAGCGTTTAAGAGCAGTTGGAGGCCACGGAAGGAGTGTGGCCTCCAACCGCTGTCAGATTGAGAATCTGGTCTCTCTCCTGTCAAACATAAACACAGTATTTAGTTGAACAGAGAAACCTAAATTTATCCTCCATAAAATGAAACAATCTTCCTATGAGATTTAATCTAGACTAGACCCTAAATCTGTAAACATGGGCACCCTCATGGACTTTATCCTGACCAACTGGCCCTCCAAATACACCTTCAATCAGGATCTCAACGATCACTGTCTCATTGCCTGTATCCGCTACGGGTCCGCTGTCAAACGACCACCCCTCATCACTGTCAAACGCTCCCTAAAACACTTCTGCGAGCAGGCCTTTCTAATCGACCTGGCCCGGGTATCCTGGAAGGATATTGACCTCATCCCGTCAGTTGAGGATGCCTGGTCATTCTTTAAAAGTAACTTCCTCACCATCTTAGATAAGCATGTTCCGTTCAAAAAATGCAGAACTAAGAACAGATATAGCCCTTGGTTCACTCCAGACCTGACTGCCCTCGACCAGCACAAAAATATCCTGTGGCGGACTGCAATAGCATCGAATAGTCCCCGCGATATGCAACTGTTCAGGGAAGTCAGGAACCAATACACGCAGTCAGTCAGGAAAGCAAAGGCCAGCTTTTTCAAGCAGAAATTTGTATCCTGTAGCTCTAACTCCAAAAAGTTCTGGGACACTGTAAAGTCCATGAAGAACAAGAGCACCTCCTCCCAGCTGCCCACTGCACTGAGGCTAGGTAATACAGTCACCACCAATAAATCCATGATAATCGAAAACTTCAACAAGCATTTCTCAACGACTGGCCATGCCTTCCTCCTGGCTACTCCAACCTCGGCCAACATCTTCCCTAAAGCCAACACCTAATTTGGCCGCCTTTCCTTTCAGTTCTCTGCTGCCTGTGACTGGAACGAATTGCAAAAATTGCTGAAGTTGGAGACTTTTGTCTCCCTCACCAACTTTAAACATCTGCTATCTGAGCAGCTAACCGATCACTGCAGCTGAACATAGTCCATTGGTAAATAGCCCACCCAATTGACCTACCTCATCCCCAGACTGTTTTTATTCATTTACTTTTCTGCTCTTTTGCACACCAGTATCTCTACCTGCACATGACCATCTGATCATTTATCACTCCAGTGTTAATCTACTAAATTGTAATTATTTCCCTACCTCCAGTGCGGCTTGGTTGGGTTGTGTATCGGAGGAGGCATGACTTTCAACCTTCGTCTCTCCCGAGCCCGTACGGGAGTTGTAGCGATGAGACAAGATAGTAGCTACTAAACAATTGGATACCACGAAAAAGGGGTAAACAAATAAGTGTATGTTGTGTAGTAAGCTGTTTGTAGCCCATTTTCCCCTCTTCATTTTGCCTACTGTTCTGACTTGGTGGTGCACATGTAGCCTATAACCTGTTTTAGAGAAATGTAATCATTGAATATTGTAAGAGCTTTCACTGTCAGCTTATATGCCCCCTTTATTTATCCTACGGTTCTGACTAAGAACGGCCCATGTTCTGAATTCTGTCGCTGTACATTTCAAAAGTGCTGAACAAATAGTTGAATTGACTACAGTACGTCCATCCTAGCTCGCTCATTAACGTCTTAATCAAAATTTTGGATTGCCTCTATCTGCTTGTCGTCACCTTTTGCCATAGTTTGTACATCTCAATTGTCAGTAGAAACCACATTTTTTAAGCAAGTCAGACATATCAGCTATGTTTTTTTTTTAAAGGCAGTAAATGAGGCTGAATTAACTGTTTCACTGCCAGACAAGGCTCCGCTGATAGTCAGGTGTAGCAGTGGTAAACTGTTGGGACTTTATGTAGGCCCTAATAGTTTGTGAGCACCGTTTGTCACCGTAAAGTGCAATTCATGTATTGTTTAGTGTTGTGTAGTGGCTTTGCTGGGATGCATCCCCCATTTTTTGGTTTTTGTTAGTCCCACCAAGATTTACACGTTAAACTCGCCACTGACTATTTCAGTCATTTGATCTAGCTCTCGAGAACACAAGATGGCATATAGCCCTCTCTAGGGTTCTCAGTCGGATGTATGGGCCACAGCTGGGCCAATGTGTACATTTCCGACATTGTTTTAACGTTAAAAAACAATAATCCTCACTTGCGGTACGGTTTTGGAAACCTTTGGAACTTAACTTTCATATGACAGACACTGCAGATAGGTACTTGAATGGGTAACATTTGACCCATTGTTAATAACGTTATGTTGGTGGTCCACTCTTAGATGGTATAGGCATCTTACAGGGTGGCTTTAACGAATTACTACATTAAAAGAACAAGTGTAGAACTTCAGTAGAATGCCCAGATAAAGGGAAGATCCAGAATTAGTACATCCATCCATTTTCTAAAACGTTTTTATTTAATTAATTAATTAATTAATAATAGATTCAACTTTTATAGTGCTATTCATTACAAAGAATCACAAAGCAATTCATTGTATACATACAAAGGCTATATAAGCTATTGATTCTTGAAGAATATAACTTATTATGAAATGGGTTGTTTTGATCCTGGGTGCTGGTTGGAAAAGCAGCGTTCCAAGCCTTACTGTTATTGGCTGTTATAGGCACACTATGCCTGGCTAACAGTTCAATCTGAAAATTATCACCCTGCCTCATAAGAATGTCATGTTCATGTTGCTGTCCTAATCATCTCTTGTATTTATCTAAACTTGCACATTATTATTTCCTTTTGCTTCCAGCCTAGCATTTAGTTTGGAACAGCGGGGGTTAATATAAGCCTAGCTGTCTGCCTGTCCGACCTCAGGAACAATGTTTCACCTTGGAATTTCGATCTCGGTACCATAGATAAAGAGAACTCCTTTCTATTTCTGACGCAGATCACGCTGAAAGTCCTGCCTTCCCATCTCCTCATTGGTTTATAGAAGCAGGTACCCACGTGCCATCTCCTCATTGGTTATACCCACGTGGGTGATTGAAAGACAAACTGTTTTGCCGGTCGTCGTGGTAATACTATGAAAGTTTAGATGCCGATCACCATATAAGTTCAAAGATGAAAAAGCCTGGAAGGAGGAGAGATGACAAGAAACGATTTGGTTGGCCGTTTTATGTGTGGATTAATTGTCAGAGTGACCCCATGCATACTTCCAAAGTTGTGGCAAAATGGCTTAAGGACAACAAAGTCAAGGTATTGGAGTGGCCATCACAAAGCCCTGACCTCAATCCTATAGAACTGAAAAAGCGTGTGCGAGAAAGGAGGCCTACAAACCTGACTCAGTTACACCAGCTCTGTCAGTAGGAATGGGACAAAATTCACCCAACTTATTGTGGGAAGCTTGTGGAAGGCTACCTGAAACATTTGACCCAAGTTAAACAATTTACAGGCAATGCTACCAAATACTAATTGAGTGTATGTAAACTTCTGACCCACCTAAGACAGTGAATTTCTACTAGGATTAAATGTCAGGAATTGTGAAAAACTGAGTTTAAATGGATTTGGCTAAGGTGTATGTAAACTTCCGACTTAAACTGTAGCTTCTCAATTCTCCTGTGTACCCTAATCGAGAAAGTGGTACCCTAATCGAGAAAGTGCCTTCCCACACTGGGAGCAGTTGTAGGGCTTCTCTCCTGTGTGTATTCTCTCATGCTCCTTCAGGCTCCTTAACCACCTAAAACTATTTCCACAGTGGGAACAATGGTAGGGCTTCTCTCCTGTGTGTGTTCACTCATGCTTTTTACTGGGTAAAACTCTTTCCACAATGAGAGCAGTGGTAGGGCTTCTCTCCTGTGTGTGTTCTCTCATGCTCCTTCAGGCTACCTAACCACCTAAAACTCTTTCCGCATTTGTAGCAACAGTATGGCTTTTCTCCTGTGTGTGTCCTCTTTTGGGTCCCACAACTCAGTAAAACTTTCCACACTGGGAGCAGTGGTGTCGTCTCGCTGGTTTGGACGTCTCTGGGTCTGGTTCATCGGAGGGACTCTCTCATCGTGAGTGTCTGGTCTCTCTTAAGGGTGTGTTCTGTCATGCCTTTTCAGGTAGCCTAACTGGGTAAAACTCTTTCCACACAAGGAGCAATGGTAAGGTTTCTCTCCTGTGTGTATTTTCTTATGCTCCTTCAGGCTCCCTAACCACTTAAAACGCCGTCCACACTGGGAGCAGTGGTAAGGCTTCTCACTTGTGTGTGTCCTTTCATGCGTTTTCAGGTCCCCTGGCCAGGTAAAACCATTTTTACACATGGAGCAGTGGTAAGGCTTCTCTCCTGTATGTATTTTCTTGTGTTCCTTCAGACTCCTTAACTGGGTAAACATTTTTCTGCACTGAGAGCAGTGGTACGGCCTTTATCCTGTGTGTGTTCTCTCATGCCCTTTCAGCTTCCATAACCACTTAAAAACACTTTCCACATTGGGAGCAGTGGGGTGGTCTTGCTGGTTTGGATGTCTCTGGCTGTGGTTCCTCTGAAGGACTCTTCCTGCTGTCAGGGCAAGAGTCTGGTCCCTCTCCTGCCAAAGACAAATCGAGAATTTAGTTCAGAAAGGAAACACCACACATTTGCTTAACCATTTACTAGAAAAGATTAACAATACATTAGGTCTTGACTAGGGATGTGCACGGTATTCGAAAATTCTAATATCTGAATGGATGTTAGTATTTGGATACTTGTGAGTATTCATTTTTGCGACAAAAAAAGTGACATATCTTAACACTGAAAAGTTTCTAAACTAAATGAAGATATCCATCTGACATTGTTATATAAAAGGACATACTATGACATTCAATATAACAACCTTTTCATTGTAGCCGTAGCCTTCATGTGTAGCTTGTTGTTTATTTTGGCCAATCAAGTGTCTCAATGTGTAGCAAGTGAAGTGAGAGTACACATAATGCAATATGGAATACAATTATGGAATTGAAAGGAGCAGGTAGGCTACAACGAGGCTGTTGTTTTACCTGAATCGGGTTGGGGAGAAAGCACAGCATGTCGCCTCAATTAGCCTAGCTAGCTAGCTTCTCTAGGCTACTCCAGTCAAGACGGGGCACTGTTATAAGGGATGATAAATAACATTGTGGCTGTTGTGGAGATGCTACTGCATCGCTCTCTCCCTCTGTCTGTTTGCTCCCATCTCACCGGCCCCTACTCACCTGCAGCAAAAGAGTGCCAGCCTCTTTGCCTCATGCAGCAGTGCTCAGGTTAAAAACGTGTATTTTGTATATCAAATATACGGATAAAGATTCATGATACTATTCAAATAGTGAAATGATTTCAAATCCCCATCCTTCGTCCCTCTGGCTCACTGCCAGAGCAAACCGGCATATAAAGATGATATAATAACTACAGGCAGTGAGCACGGTATGCTATACCAATCCCCCTGACTCTGCTCATGTGATCAGCTGATACCAGCACTCGGGTTTCCCTTCTGAACCGGCTTCGCTTTATATAAACAGACCTGAATGAACTGTTTTCCTATGAGGTCTAATCCAGACCACATCCCTCAATAACCCGAGGCAAAGCTTTACAACATTTCATAATTTTAAAAAATGTTAAAAACTTGCAGCCATCATAGTAATAAAGAGTTTCAAATCTAATCTTGCTCTCATGGAATGTCATGTTTTTAGGCTGAGCAGATCTCTATAATAATAGATATTAAGAAACATTTCAGTCAATGTCATTGGATACATTGTTAATAAAGGGTCTGTTGGTGGCCCACTCTTTGATGGTGTAGACATCTTACAGAGTGTGGCTTTAACAATTCCTAAATTATTCAAAAACACTTAAGTGTAGGGGCACGTTTGAGTTGTAAGGCTAAAGCGGAGGACTGTAGACAAAAGTTGACGAATAAAGTCAGGAAGGTGCATTTGCGACAGTCAAGTCTGACACTGTTGTGGTTTCCCAACAGCAAGGCTCAGATCAGCATGGCAGTGTTAAAGTAATTGACATTGTTTATAAAAGTATTTCTCTATAATTTCATAATAAACTTCTCCAACCCCATATCACACACTCACAAACTGAAATAATATATGTAGCCTACATTGTACAATCAATTGGTGAGATAGAGCCCCAAATATCACATTTAAATGTGTATTTATCCACTGTACATGAATCACGGCAAAGTTGGTTCCTGTTTCAGTCACGTCGTTTGGGCACAGCCGCGTGGTTCAAACTTCAACACTCTAATGATTGGTTGACAATGCAGGTGATGGCTGCAGGATGAAGCTGGTGAAGAGCAAATGCAGAAACTTGCAATTGACTGCAGTAAAAGAAATGAACTTTGAACACTTGGTTTTTGTAAAGTTTATGCAGTCTGACAATTTTTTATCGCTATAATGTAACACACTTTGAAAGGCCGGAGACAAACGATGGTCTCCGACTTGACATAACTGCTCTGCGCGAACCTAGAACTTCAGTAGAATGCCGCTTTAAAGCCAATATCAAGAATTCATTCATTTTTTGACTTGAATAATTACAAATAATTTGTAGACTGCAAATTGACCAAACAGATATAACATTTGACAAAAAAATCTTTTCAAACCTTGCTTTACATTTGTATATAACCACATATATCTTTCTATTCTGTGTGTTAGGTGTAACAATAGTATTGTTATGTGTTGCAGTGGGGACACTAATGTGTGCAACACTCGCTCCTACCATTCTACTGCAGTGACCAGCGTCTCTATTGATGATGAGATGTTGACTGTTAATAAACAATAGTTAAGCAGATGAAATGCTTTAACCGTCCTATCTGAAAAGAGACAGAACAGATATGAAATATGGTGACAGCGGAGACGAACTTGTCGGCAGGAAAATTACTTTCGCCATCGAGAGGCTGTGAGTAGCAAACTTGGAAGTGACTCGAAAACAGTGAGCTATGTAGCTATATAGCAAGAAGGCCACCTAAACGGGTGACACAGAGATAAACCACGTTGCAAGATGGAGAGCGCGCTTGGATTAAAACCACCAACAACATTATGCTTGGACACCAACAACAGCTGGAGAGCCGGAAATCGTGGAAAGAGGAGTTGACACTCTACCTGGTTCTTACTACACTAGAGGATGCGGAGGAGACCGTGAAAGTGAAACTTTTCTACCATCTCATTGGAGAGAGTGGTAGGAAGCTGTGTGAGACAATGACGTGTTCAATGTCCGCGAGGTCGTCAGTGAACCAGTTTATTGAGGCGTTTGACGCGAAATTGCAACCCAAAATTGAATGAGACTGTTGAGAGGTCAAGGAACTGATGAAGGTATTGATAAATAGGTGACATATTTTAAAATGCTAGCCAGTACATGCAATTGCGGTGATATTAAAGACTGGTTGATCTATGATAGAATTGTATGTGGCACATGCGAATTTCATCTTAGAGAGAGACTGCTAAGAGAGGATAACCTGACAGACAAATGTATGCCGATATGTAGATCTGTTCTGTCGATCTGAGTTGTCACGTAATAACAGTAAAACAATTCAAGGTAATGCAGTTGGGGAAGTACATGCAATAAAACATACAACAAATAAAGAAAAGGACTGGTATCCAATCTCATGCAAACTCTGTGGGGAAACACATGAGAGGAGTAAAAACAAATGGCCAGCTTTTGGAAGCAGTGTAAAAAAGTGTGGGAAGGACAATCGTTTTGCTGCAAAGTGCATGTCAAAGCAAGGGAAAGGAAAATGAGTGCATAACGGGACAGACAGATGAGGACACTGAGTGTTACTACAGACAAGAGACCTAGTCAGTTATTTGCAGCAAATGATCATTGTCAAAGAACTTGTGAGATTCCAGTTAGATTGTGGAGCAAGCTGTAATATTATCCCAATAAATCCTAGTGATGTACAGCAAGAGCTCACTACAGCCACTGGGCAAATGCAAGATTCAACTGAGGAATCCAGGAAAGAAATCCAGATACTGTGCCGCCTGTTTAAAGTTTGACGAGGTCTCTACAGTGCCAATACTAGGAAGTAAAGCAGTTCAGGCCATGAACCTAGAGAAATGGCAGTTTACATTTATTCTTTTGCTGTGGATAGCATTGTAACAGAGGGTACGGACACAGATGTTCAGTGAACTATGGAGGAGACGATGTCTGGAAGGAAACTACAAAATCGAGATTGACCACAAGGTGGAGCCAGTGAAACTACCTAAAAGAAGAGTTCCAGTCACAATGATGAAGCCATTGAAAGAAGGCAGAGCAGCCTTCAGGACAGGAGGATTATTACACCGGTGGAGAAAAGAACCCGATTGGATAAGCAGCCTTGTGATTGTGAAGAAACCAAATGGTAAACTGAGAATATGTATAGACCCCATACCATTGAACAAGGCACTAAAGAGAAGTCACTTTCCTCTACCAACAATCGATGCATTCTTACTGGACCTTTTTAAAAGAAAGAGTATTCACAGTGTGTGATGTCAAGAAAGGATTAGCCCGGCACCTGAAATGTTCCAAAGGAAATTGAGCCAAGAGCTGGAGGGTTCACCGGGAATACACGTCATCGCAGATAATATTTTGATTACAGGAGCGGGTGATACGCTGGAGATAGTAAACAGAAACAATGTTGAGAAACTGAGGGCATTCCTAAACAGATGCAGAGAAAAGAACATAAAGCTGAACTCAGACTGGTTCCGCCTGAGAAGAAAATAGATTCCATACTTTGGACACCTACTGACATCAGAAGGACTCAAAATCAACCCGGTGAAGTTTGCGCGATACGAGAGATGCCGAGACCGACGGATGTGAAAGGAGTACAACAACTACTTGGTGTGGTGAACTATCTGCCAAAGTTCTACAAACACTTATCTGACAAGTGTGTTACTGGGACAGCTGACGCACAAAGAAAATCCATGGGACTGGAGTGAGATGCTCAAACAGGCGTTCCTCAAGATCAAAGAAACCAATGCCAACGCACCAGTACTGAAGTTCTATGACCCTGAAGATGTTTTATTTTCTATATATTTGTTTAACCTTTAATTAGGCAAGTTAGTTCATTCTTATTTACAATGAGGGCCTACCCCGGATGACACTAGGCCAATTGTGCGCTGCCCTACGGGACTCCCAATCACCGCTGGATGTGATACAGCCTGGATTCAAACCAGGGACTGTTGTGACGCCTCTTACACTGAGATGCAGTGACTTAGACTGCTCCGCCACTCGGGAGATGAACTGACACTACAGCACGATGCCTCGAGAGACAGGACTAGGCTCTGCCTTGATGCAAAGTGGGAAACCTATAGCATTTGGGAATCGAGCACTGACAAAAACAGAGATAGGCTACGCCCAAATAGAAAAATAACATTTGGCAATTGCTTTCTGCATGGAGAAATTCCAACAGTATTCTTATGGCCGGAGAGTGAGTGGACATTCTGACCATAGGCCACTGGAGAGCATTGTGAGGGAGTCTTTGCTGAGCACACGAAAGAGACGTCAAGGAATGTTGCTCAAACTACAGAAATATGACATTGAGGTTACATATGTTCCTGGGAAGGACATGTTGCTTGCCGATACTCTGAGCTGAGCATACTTACCAGGAAGTACCACAGAAGGATCAGTTGAAGCTGAAATAATCGAAAGCATTAATGTGGCCCAATACCTACACATCTCAGAGGAGAAGCTCAAAGATAGTCACTCTGAAACCACAAAAGACAAGAAAATGCAGACACTGATACAGACCATTCAGTCGGGATGGCCAAAGAAGAAAAGGGATACACAGAAAGATGTCATACACTACTACTCATTTCAAGATGAACTGAGTGTTCAAGTTGGAATCATATTCAGAGGAGAAAGAGCAGTTATTCCAGACACACTCAGAGGTGAAATAACTAACCAGATTCACTTTTCTCACATTTGGAATGAAGGATGCCTCAGGAGGTCAAGAAAATGTGTACACTGGCAAGGCATGAACGAACAGGTTAGGACATTCATAGAAAAGTGTGATGCCTGCAGGATGCAAAACAACTAAAAGAGACACTTTGTCCACATGAGCTGCCAAGCCAACCATGGGAAAAGGTAGGCACAGACATGTTTACATTTGACAAACAGAGATTATCTGATTACTTTCCAACTTCTGGGAAATTGACTACTTACCTGTCCACTACTGTGATGCGCAAGGGATACCAGAAGTCTGTTTCTCTGATAATGGACCTCAGTTTCTCCCAGGATATCAAAAGATTCAGTGAACTGTAGGAATTCAAACACAAGACCTCGTCACCTGATTACCCTCAAAGTAACGGGAAAGCATAGTCAGCCGTGAAGGGGAGGCAGGTAGCCTAGTGGTTAGAGCGTTGGACTAGTAACGGAAAGGTTACGAGATTGAATCCCCAAGCTGACAAGGTAAAATTCTGTTGTTCTGCCCCTGAACAAGGCAGTTGACCCACTGTTCCTAGGCCATCATTGAAAATAAGAATTTGTTCTTAACGGACTTGCCTAGTTAAATAAAGGTAATAAAAAATAAGACGGCAAAACATCTGATGCTGAAAGCCAAAACAGCAGACAAAGACCCTTGCCTGGCTATAGTGGATCATCGCAATACAACTTCGCAAGGACCGAACGCGAGCCCAGCTCAAAGACTGCTGAGTAGGAGAACCCTACCCATAAGGGACAGTCTTCTACAACCAGAGATTGAAAAACAAAACAAGGTCTGATTCAATACCAGAACTAGTTCTGTACGATGGCGGGTGGCCTAAACTGCGTCGTATGCCATTACCTAGAGCAAGTTGTAATCTTAACTGGCACATTTCGAACGATGCTTTTGTGAGGCGCAGTCGGGAACTAGTTCTGTACGATGGCGGGTGGTGGGATCGATAAACCAGAATCATTTGCTGCAAATGATTTACTTAAAAATCATACAATGTGATTTTCTGGATTTTTGTTTTAGATTCCGTCTCTCACAGTTGAAGTGTACCTATGATAAAAATTACAGACCTCTACGTGCTTTGTAAGTAGGAAAACCTGCAAAATCGGCAGTGTATCAAATACTTGTTCTCCCCACTGTACATGCAAAATACAAGGTCAGTACCAATATCAATGTAAATGGATACCAGTGATAGCTGAGGTAGATATGTACATCAGGGGTAAAAGTGCCTGAGAAGCAGGAAAAATATAATAAATAGTAGCAGCAACGTACAGTGCCTTCAGAAAGTATTCACACACGTTGACTTTTTCCACATTTTGTTGTGTTACAGCCTGAATTTAAATTGGATTAAATAGAGATTTTGTGTCACTGTCTTTCATGCACTATGCCATAATGTCAAAGTAGAATGATGTTTTAAGACATTTTTACAAATGAATGCAAATTGAATTAAGTATTAGAAGTATTAGACACAGTAAGTATTAGACAACTTTGTTATGGCAGGCCTAAATAAGTCCATGAGTAAAACTGTGCTTAACAAGTCACATAATAAGTTACATGCACTTTGTGCAGTAATAGTGTTTAACATGTTTTTGAATGACTACCTCATCTCTGTACTCCACACAAACAGATACTTGTAAGGTCCCTCAGTTGAGCAGTACATTTCAAACACAGATTCAACCACAACAACCAGGGTTGAATCTGCCTCACAATGAAGGGCACCTATTGGCAGATGGAAAAAAGGAAGCAGACATGAAGCATGAAGTTTTTAATTACACTTTGGATGGTGTATCAATACACCCATTCACTACAAAGATACATCATCCTTCTTAATAAACTCAGTTGCCAGAGAAGAAGGAAACTGCTCTGGGATTTCACCATGAGGCCAATGGTGAATTTAAAACAGTTACAGAGTTTCATGGCTGTGATAGCAGAAAACTGAGGATGGATCAACAACATTGTAGTTACTCCACTATACTAACCTACGTGACAGAGGGAAAAGAAGGAAGCTGGTACAGAATAAAAATAGTAAAATAAACATGAATTCTGTTTGTAATAATGCACTAAAGTAAAACTGCAAAAAATGTGGCAAAGAAAGTAACTTTATATCCTAAATACAAAGCCTTATGTTTGGGTCAAATCCAACACATCACTGAGGACCACTCTTCATATTTTCAAGCAAGGTGGTGACTGCATCATGTTATGGGTATGTTGTCATTGGCAAGGACTAGGGAGTTTTTAGGATAAAAATATACGGAATAGAGATAAACAAAGGAAAACCTAGTTCTGTCTGCTTTCCAACAGACTCTAGGAGACAAATTCACCTTTCAGCAGGACAATAAACTAAACACAATGCCAGTTATACACGGGAGTTGCTTACCAAGATGACACTGAAAGTTCCAGAGTGGCCTAGTACTTAAATCGGCTTTAAAATCTACGTCAAGACTTGAAAATGTCTGTCTAGCTATGATCAACAACAAACTAATTTTGGCAAATATTGTGCAATCCAGGTGTGCAAAGTTCTTAGAGACATACCCAGAAAGACTCACAGCTGTAAGGTGCTTCTACAAATTATTGACTCAGGGGTGTGAATACTTACAGTGCTCTACGTAATTATTGGGACAGTAAAACATGTTTTGTTGTTTTGGCTCTGTACTCCAGCACTTCAGATTTGAAATGATACAATGACTATGAGGTTAAAGTGCAGACTGTCACCTTAAATTTGAGGGTATTTTCATCCATATCGGGTGAACCGTAGAGAAATTACAGCACTTTCTGGACATAGTCCCCCCATTTTAGGGGACCAAAAGTATTGGTGTGTATAAATGTAGTCAAAAGTTTAGAATTTGGTCAAATTCCTAGCATGCAGTGATTACATCAAGCTTGAGACTCTACGAACTTAGATGCATTTGCTGTTTGTTTTGGTTGTGTTTTAGATTATTGTGTGCCCAATAGAAATGAATGGTAAATAATGTAGTGTCATTTTGGAGTCACGTTTATTGTAAATAAGAATAGAATGTTTCTATACTTAACTAAAATATAAACACAACATGCAACAATTTCAACAATTTGACTGAGTTACAGTTCATATAAGGAAATCAGTCAATTTAAATAAATAAATGAAGCCCTAATCTATGGATTTCACATGACTGGCCAGGGGCGCAGCCATGGGCCTGGGAGGGCAAAGGCCCACCCACTTGGTAGCTAGGCCCACCCAGCTGCTTATGGTAGAGAAATGAACATTAAATTCTCTGGCAACAGCTCTGGTGAACATTCCTGCAGTCAGCATGCCAACTGCATGCTCCCTCAAAACTTGAAACATCTGTGGCATTGTGTTGTGTGACAAAACTGCACATTTTAGAGTGGCCTTTTATTGTCCCCAGCACAAGGTGCACCTGTGTAATGATCATGCTGTTTAATCAGCTTCTTGATATGCCACACCTGTCAGGTGGATTGATTATCTTGGCAAAGGAGAAATGCTCACCAACAGGGATGTAAACAAATTTGTTTACAACATTTTAGAGAAATATGCTTTTTGTGTGTATGGACATTTCTGGGATCTTTCATTTCAGCTCATGAAATATGGGACTAACACTTTACATGTTGCATTTATTTTTGTTTAGTATACATTAATGTGGACGCTACCATAATTACGGATAGTCCTGAATTTATCGTGAATAATGATGAGTGAGAAGGTTAGACAAACAGTATCATAACCCACCCAAAAAATGCTAACCTCTCCTGTTATGGTAATGGGGAAAGGTTAGCATGTCTTGTGGGTATGATATTTGAATTCAGGCTGTAACACAAAATGTGAAAAAACACAACTTGATGGCAGTAGCTATCTACTGTAGATATACAGCCAGCAAGCAAAATAATTGCAAACGGGTTAGCATCTAAATATTAGCTTGTTAGGAACATATTTCCTCCAATGCTAGGAACGTATTTCTTCCAATGAAAAGGTGCCTCGGTCCCAAAGCACATATTCTCTGGAGACTTGTGGGCAGAGTGTTGTTGACGTCTCCCACTGTATGCACTTTTGGTAGCCTGATTGTATCCAGACTAAGGAGAAATCTGCACAAAATGAGTCCCTGACCACGTCCTGAGGTGGTCAGTCAGATCTGAACACAATCAAACCACAAAGCAACTTTTGTGCATCTAGACCTGTCTTTTCAATGTGATCTTCGTATTCTGATAGCAGAAGTTGCATGTAAGTGTCAAGTGTAGACACGGCCTGATATGATTGTATCCCGCAGTATGAGCCTCTTTTCTTCCTACCCTAGGCTGAGTTAGCAGCCCTGGGCTCCACTTTATCAACTCAGATCACCCCTCTTGGTCTATCTCTACTTGCCACAGAGGTTAGCTCACTTCTTCCTACTGTTAACACTTTATGGGTAGTTTGTGACAAGATATACTATGCGTCAGCAGGGGCTATTTTTGTGTACAACACCAAATGAGCAATCCATTATTTATTAATAGTCTGCTCTGCACTATTTTAGCACGGCCTGGCTCTTACTACGCGTTCTCACCTTTCACGCTGAATAAGTTCAGCCACGGGGTATAATAGCGGCAGGTCCTCCCTTTCTAGTTGACCAAACAACAGCCTCACGGGTGAGTCACACTCTCTAAGTCCCATTTTTACAGTTACCCTCGAGCTCCTCTGTAGTTTCCTGATCGAGCCCACAATATGGTCTGGCTGCAGGACACCTAAGGTGAACCCCCTGAACCTGTAGTTGTTATAATGCTACATTTCTTCTTCAGCACTTAATTCATCAAATAATTTAACTAGTTATTGACAACCAGTAACACTTCTTTTTGGGTTCAACAGTTTCATAATTGATGGATTGTATTGTTTTTTTTATATACCAATTGCATTGCAGTAGTTTCTAAACAATAGTACTTCAGTTATTTTCTTACCTTACCCAATAAATTATTTTTACTTATAATACGACAATCATCAAAATAAAAGCTAGACTGTCAGGGAGAATTGAAAATTCATAAAACAATTTTGCAGTATTGATTTTGTTATTATGTTTGCGCAAAATAACACAGCATTAGCTATGGCAAAATGCATAGAACTGCAGGAAATTAGATTTAAAACAATAACAATTTATCTTAGCTTCATGGAGAAATTTGTAGAACTGCAGGAAACTGGTTTAAATATTGCAAAAAAATTTGCAAATGTATTAAATTGAAAACTGAAATACCTTACCTACATAAGTATTCCGAACTTTTGCTATGAGACTCGAAATTGAGTGGAGTGGAAAATTCAATAGTTTGGACATGATTTGGAAAGGCACACGCCTGTCTATATAAGGTATAACGGTTGACAGTGCATGTCAGAACAAAAAAACTGGATTGTGTCGGGGCACCGATCTGGGGAAGGGTACCAAAACATTTCTGCAGCATTGAAGGTCCCCATAAACACAGTGGCCTCCATCATTCTTAAATGGAAGAAGTTTGGAACCACCGAGACTCTTCCTAGAGCTGGCCACCCGGCCAAACTGAGCAATCGGGGAGAAGTGCCTTGGTCAGGGAGGTGACAAAGAACTCAATGGTTACTCGGACAAAGCTCTAGAGTTCTTCTGTGGAGATGTGTGGACCTTCCAGAAGGACAAGCACCTCTGCAGCACTCCACTAACCAGGCCTTTACGGCAGAGTGGCCAGACGGAAGCCACTTCTCAGTAAAAGGCACATGACAGCCCGTTTGGAGTTTGCCAAAGGGCACCTAAAGGACTCTCAGACCATGAGAAACAAGATTGTCTGGTCTGTTGAAACCAAGATTCAACTATTTGGCCTGAATGCCAAGCATCACATCTGGAGGAAACCAGGCGCCGCTCATCACCTGGCCAATACCATCCCTACTGTGAAGCATGGTGGTGGCAGCATCATGCTGTGGGGATGTTTTTCAGCGGCAGGGACTGGGAGACTGGTCAGGATCAAGGGATAGATGAACGGAGAAAAGTACAGAGAGATCCTTGATGAAAACCTGCTCCAGAGCACTCAGGACCTGAGACTGGGGGTGAAGGTTCACCTTTCTAAAGGACAACAACCCTAAGCACACAGCCAAGACAACGCAGGAGTGGCTTTGAGACAAGTCTCTGAATGTCCTTGAGGGGCCCAGCCAGAGCCCGGACTTGAACTCGATCGATCATATCTGGAGAGACCTGAAAATAGCTGTGCAGCAAAGCTCCCCATCCAACCTGACAGAGCTTGAGAGGATCTGCAGAGAAGAATGGGAGAAACTCCCCAAATACACATGTGCCAAGCTTGTAGCATCATACCCAAGAAGACTCCAAGAAGACTGTAATTAAAGAGTTAAAGGGTCTAAATACTTATGTAAATGTCATATATATATATTTTTTTTATCAGTCGCAAATCCTGTTCTTGTTTTGTCATTATGGTGTATTGTGTGTAGATTGAGGGGGGAAAAACTATTTCATCAATTTTAGAATAAGGGTGTAATGTAACAAAATGTTGGAAAAAGAGAAGGGGTCTGAATACTTTCCCGAATGCACTGTAACATCTGTTTTTTTGTGTTTTGTTGCTGTACATTTTATCATAAATTTTATTTTATTTGGGTTGGTAAAAAATCTGAGTAGTGGGTAGATTTTTTAGATATTTATTTTATGCCCTGGTAATGACTGTATACCGGGGTATTTGGAAATATCCACGGTATGGTTTTTCAATACCTTCAATAACGTTGAAACTATTTACTTGTAGCTACTTTTTAAGTAAATACCTGCAGTAAACTTGAGCAATACGTTAGGCAATAAAGCCGATCGCATTCTTAATTTCACTGGTCACACGGTCTTTGTTTACAAGCACACAATGACCAGAGACCCAGAGCCTTGAGTCACAGCATGCGCCAGGTGATCTAGTTACAGTATGGAATTCACAACTAAATGTTTACCAGCTAGATAGCTTATAACTAAGTTAATGGTTTAAAATGGGCTAAATGCTCTGCAGTTGTGCATTTGGTTTGCTAATTCAGTAGCTTGTTATCTAGCTAGCTAAGTGGTTTGCTTCTTACCTGCAATTAGCTTGAATTCTCATATTTGATTTTTTATTGTGTTTCTCATGTGTTTTCTTACCTATATTATTACGTATATTATTTCCTTTATATTATTTCCTCTCACCTTGATATTGAATACTGCATTGTTGGGAAAGAGCTTGCAAGTAAACATTTTACTGTACTGTTTCACACCTGCTGCTGTACCCTGTGCACGTGACAAATACACTTTGAAACTTAAAATGTGTGTGTGTGTGACTTTGTGTCTGTGTGCGCGAGAGTGTCGTGTATATTTGTGCAGTGGTGTAAAGTACTACTGAAGTCGTTTTTTGGGGTATCTGTACTTTACAATTTATTTTTGACTACTTTTACTTCACTACATTCCTAAAGAAAATAATGTACTTTTTACTCCGTACATTTTCCCTGAAACCCAAAAGTTATAAGCGCAGAAATCGACCCAGCCGCATGAGCATGCTTTTGCGGCACAGTCGATAGCGCGCCGGACCTCGGGCTCGAAGGTCGAGGGTTCGAGACCTGCTTCCTGTCTGTTTCATCACACTATTATACAGTATTGCACAATGTTTACTATTGACATGGTATATCACACTGTTGGCTTAATAAATTTTTCCACAAGGAAAAAGTACATTCATTCACGTTTCTTCTCCTGCAGATAGTGTATGAGATCAAGGCTGATACTGTAGGTCCCATTCTATACTATCATACAGTATTGCACAGTGTATACTATAGACACAGTAATATTACACTGTTGCCTTCTTTTTCCAGTATTCCAGGCTGAGTTTGCTTGGTCACAATAGTTGGTTGGTCACAATAGTTTTATTATACTATTTTAGTTTATGTGTCAGGGGGCTAGGGTCAGTTTGTTATATCTGGAGTACTTCTCCTGTCATGTCCGGTGTCCTGTGTGAATTTAAGTATGCTCTCTCTAATTCTCTATTCTCTCTTTCTTTCTCTCTCTCGGAGGACCTGAGCCCTTGGACCATGCCTCAGGACTACCTGGCATGATGACTCCTTGCTGTCCCCAGTCCACCTGGCCGTGCTGCTGCTCCAGTGTCAACTGTTCTGCCTGCGGCTATGGAATCCTGACCTGTTCACCGGACGTGCTACCTGTCCCAGATCTATTATTTGACCATGCTGGTCATTTATGAACATTTGAACATCTTGGCCATGTTCTGTTATAATCTCCACCCGGCACAGCCAGAAGAGAACTGGCCAACCCTCATAGCCTGGTTCCTCTCTAGGTTTCTTCCTAGATTTTGTCCTTTCTAGGGAGTTTTTCCTAGCCAACGTGCTTCAACACCTGCATTGCTTGCTGTTTGGGGTTTTAGGCTGCGTTTCTGTACAGCACTTTGAGATATCAGCTGATGTACAAAGGGCTATATAAATACATTTGATTTGATTTGATATTTTACAGTACAGACAGTAACTATCATAGTTTCCCATGGAAACTCACGTCTCAGCTCTATTACACTGAGGGTTTCAGTGCATAGCTGTGTTTACTATAGTTCTGTTGCACTACTTTACAGTACCGACAGTAACTATCCCTTAATTGGAAACTGACAGCTCTATTACACATTAAAAGAAATCACAGTGTGCAGCCAGGTTTACTATAGTTTTTCTGTTGCACTGCTTACAGTAGGCTACATACAGTAACTATGCTATACTGAACAAAAATATAAACACAACATGCAACAGTTTCAAAGATTTTACTGAGTTACAGTTCATAAGGAAATCAGTCAATTGAAATTCATTCATTAGGCCCTAATCTATGGATTTCACATGAACTGGGAATACAGATATGCGTCTGTTGGTCACAGATACCTTTAAAAAGAAAGTAGGGGCGTGGATCAGAAAACCAGTCAGTATCTGGTGTGACCACCATTTGCCTCATGCAGCGTGATACATCTCCTTCGCACAGAGCAGACTGTTGTTTGTGTCCAGTGGAATGTTGTCCCATTCCTATTCAATGGCGAAGGTGCGAACTGGTTGGATATCGGCAGGAACTGTAAAACACTGTCGTACTCGTCGATCAAGAGCATCCCAAACATGGGACATGTCTGGTGAGTATGCAGGCCATGGAAGGAATGGGACATTTTCAGCTTCCAGGAATTGTGTACAGATCCTTGCGACATGGGGCCGTGCATTATCATGCTGAAACATGAGGTGATGGTGACGGATGAATGGCACGACAATGGGCCTCAGTATCTCGTCACGGTATCTCAATGCATTCAAATTGCCATCAATAAAATGTGATTGTGTTCGTTGTCCGTAGCTTATACATGCCCATACGATAACCCCACCGCCACCATGGGGCACTCTGTTCACAATGTTGGCAAACCGCTCACCCACACGACACCATACATGTGGTCTGTGGTTGTGAGGCCGTTTGGACGTACTGCCAAATTCTCTAAAACAATGTTGGAGGCAGCTTATGGTAGAAAAGCTGCCTCCATTCAATTCTCTGGCAACAGATCTGGTGGACATTCCTGCAGTCAGCATGCCAATTGCTCACTCCCTCAAAACTTGAGACATCTGTGACATTGTGTTGTGTGACAAAACTGCACATTTTAGAGTGGCCTTTTATTCTCCCCAGCAAAAGGTGCAAACGAGAAAGGGATGTAAACAAATGTGTGCACAAAATTTGAGATAAATAAGCTTTCCGTGTGCATGGAACATTTCTGGGATCTTTTATTTCAGCTCATGAAACATGGAACCAACACTTTACATGTTGTGTTTATATTTTTGTTTAGTGTAGTTTCCAGTGAACATCCTAGTTTCCCTTGGAAACTCACTTTTCAGCTATTACACTGCGGTCTTGCACAGTGTGAAGCTGGGATTGCTAGTTTTCTTTTGTACTCACAGTTAACACAGTAACTATCCTAGTTTCCCCTGGAAACTCACATTACTGCTCTATCACACTGCTGTTTTTCACACAGTGTGTAGCTGGGTTGGTGCTCAATCGTTTTTCTGTTACACTACTTTACAGTACATACAATAACCATCTTAGCTAGTTTCCCTTGGAAACTCGCAACTCAGCTCTATTACACCGAGGGTTTCAGCATATAGCTGAGTTTACTATAGTTCTGTTATATTACTTTACAGCACAGACAGTAACTAGATTACACTGTGGATCTTAGCAGTGTGTAGCTGGGGTTGGAATATTCTTTTGTTACACTGCAGGGTATACACTACCCATCTCTTCTTCCCACAAAGAGAAACTACCATTTCCAGTAGGGCTTTTCACCTTGAGAAATGCGAGGCCCAAAGGCCAAAATGAGAAGTATGTGGAGTCCCCGTGAGCACTGAATATAGTGATGGAAGGCTACAAACTCCAATTACAATGCCAGCCACCGTTATAGGTTTGGCGCCTCAAATATTTCAGGGTCTTCTAGTGTTGAAGCCCTGGTTGTGTTGAAGCCCTGTTTCCGAATGAGTTCAGATGAAGGAGTGTCAACCTACATCCTAACCCCTCATTCTGGCCAAGGGTTCTGTCTGACACACACGTTAACCAGCCATTACAGTTGTTCACATACGCCCCACTCGCTGTTGCGGATGAACTAGGGGCTTCCCCCAGTGTGTTGTTCCCGGCTAGGGCAATGGACATTTACTTTTCACAGATGCAAGCAATACAAAAGCTTCATCATTGTTCGTTTACTATGGTGTGAGAGTTCTGGGCCCTAGCCTATCCGACCAGACTCTCACAATGCATTGCGGACACAGTTACTGCAGCATTTCGGCTGTCCCGCCGTCCTTTGCCTTTACTGTGGTGGAACATTCTACTGGTGGAGGAACTGCCTTACCTGTACGATTGGATAGTCTGCCCCACCCAGGGAACAGGCCACAATGGACATGAGGACCATCTTGAACTACATTTGAGTTCTGGGCCACACCCTAAACGAGGGGAAGTGTCACCTGACCCCCCTCACGGAAGGTGATCTACCTCGGGATGTTCATAGACTCTACTCTCATGAGGTCACGCCTCCCTCAGGTGAGAGTAACAAAATCATATCCTACCTCAACTGTTGCCGGCTCGGACGAGCCATGTCGGTGTTAAAGTGCCAACTGTCGGTGGCTTCACTGTTGGTTCAGCTGGGCATTCTCCATCAGGCTACTGGTTCAACCTCCACGGCTGACACCCCAAACAACACAGACACAATCAACTGTTGGTCCTGAGTGCATGTTTAAGGACCTTATCGAAGTGGCTATCTCTCTCCTTCCTGTTAAAGGGGGTGAGCCTGATCAGAGTCCACAGCAGAGAACTGGTGTGCACTGAAGTTTCTCTGACGGGTTGAGGTGCCATGTTCAGAGGCATGGTGGCCAGAGGCCGTTGGAGCCCCCCATCGAGTGTTCAACACATCAATGGGCAGGAGCTCAGTGTGGTTCGCCTAGCTCTTCAACAGTTCCAGCCCTACCTGGTAGGACAGCATTTCCTGATCCAATGGCTCAGGAGCTCTTGCCTTGAGCCCAGACCCGCTTGGTATCTCTGCGAGCAGCACATATCCCTGGGGTCCTGAACAATGCAGTGGACATGCTCTCTAGAGATTGCCCGCCGGGCGGAGGGAGGGGGGGGGGGACTGGAGTCTACACCCTCAGGTGGCGTTACAGCTTTGGGACAGGTTCGGGAGAGCACAGATGAACCTGTTTGCATTTCAGGAGAACACTTATCGCTGGTTCATGATGAAGGACCCTTACGAGTCTGGATGCCCTTGCTCACGACGTGCCCAGCAACAACTCTTTACGTTTTCCCACCATTTCCCCTGATCACAGCTATGCTAGACAGGGTCATTATGATTGGCCACCAGCTGCTCATGATTGCTCCATGCTGGCCAATACCACCATGGTTCAGCCTTCTGTTTTCTCTCCTCTCAGGGACCCCATGGCAGCTTCCCCTGAGGCCTGACCTTCTCTCCAGGCTGAGGGGTGGGGGCATTAGTGGACCAGTATAGGCCTTCAGGACAATGTGGTGAACACGTTGCAGAGAGACATGGTTTTTTCCACCAATGAGTCATATTAAATGTGGTGGGGCATATTCTGTACCTGGTGTGAAAGCCACATGTGCTAACGGTTTTCCGGTTTTCCCGGTTTTCCGGTTTTCACAGTCACTGTGGGCCGAGTGGCATCCACAATGAGAGTGAATTTTGCCGCTATCTCGCCATGCCATGACGAAGGCCAAGAGGGACCCATGGCTGGCTACCCGTTGCTCTCCAAATTTATGAAGGCAGTTCGATGTCTGTGTCCTGCAATGGTTCGCTGGGTGCCATACTGGAACGTTGGCGTGGTGCTGTGAGCACTTGCCAAGCTGCCCTCGAGTGTCGATGACTTTGAAGCACCTATCCACAAAGGTGGAATTCCTGTTGGCTATTACCTCCACTAAAGAGGGTGAGTGAACTTCATGTTTTTTCAGTGAGCACTGAATGTTTTTCCGAATGGGACCAGACGAGAGTGTCCAATACGACAGTCTAATCGGCTATTTGTTTGCCTATGGTGAGAGAGTTCTGGGCCAGATCCTATTGATACAAAGACTCTCACATTGGATTGTGGACACTACTACTACAGCATATCGGCTGGCAAGCCGGTCTCTGCCGTCTGCTGTAGAGTGGCATTCTTCTAGAGGAGTAGCTATATCGTAGGCACTTCTCCAAGGAGTTCCCCTCAATGGCCAGTTGGGCATTGTTTAACACCTTTTTCTAGGTACTATCGGGTCATTGTTGCCCCCGCCACTGAGGTCGGAACGGCTGTGCTGGGTGCTGCTTCCGCTACCCTGAGTGGGGACGGAGGGACATAGCATCTATGACTGCCCTGAGCTTAGTCCGACGGGACTTTGCTCTCTAACTGGCCCTTATCTAGTTCACAGATGAATCTGGTAATTGTGATACCATATTGGAATGATCCAATATAGTGTTACATAACGAAGGCTATGTATGTAACCACAGTTATCTGAGCTATTGGATCACTCCAATCCTCTTTGTCTGTGATCTACGAAAAAGACATGCGGTGGAAGTAGTACAGCGGCAGCTATTTAAGTGGGTCAGCCCCAGCACGACCCGATACAAGGGACTAATCTGAAGTTCTCGGAATGTATCCTGCCGTATAAAAATCAACATGTTTGAACTGTCGCCAAATTGTTGTGTCACGATGGGTGGTTGTCCATTGGATTATATGTCACGCTGGAAGCGTGGGTAACACAAGTTGAGAGAAGTATATTTTATTTCCAGACAAAAATGTATTTTTCATTTATTCCAAGTATAGGGCAATCTGCAGTTGCTACGTCCATTTTTGGACTCATAAATGGGTAGGTTTTATTTACACAAATACATGTTCCACAATGGAGCACTTTGACGGTTTACAATAGAGAACACAATAGAGAACACTGAATAATAATAACACTGAGATAAACAAAAACATTTCAATCTGAACAACTACCCCTGTCAGGTTAAAAGCACAACTAATGACGGTATTCGACTTTTTCTGTAGCGCTCAGTGTTATATCTGGTGTGTGTTCACTACGCAGATTATGTCTCAAAACCTTTCTTAAATGGAAGCAAATGAAACTAAACGGGGAGGGACCTACCTGAATTTGTCCAATAGAAACTCTAGTTTTAGGTGCAAAATGCAACTTTTGGGACTAATGGTAGGCTAGCGGTTCAGAGCGTTGGGCCAGTAACCGAAAGGTTGCCGTTTCGAATCCCCGAGCTGACTAGATGAAAAATCTGTCTATGTGCCTTTGAACAAGGCAGTTAACTCTAATTACTTCCTGTAAGTGGCTCTGAATAAGAACATCTGCAAAATAATTTGTAAAAAGATATGTATATTGTGTTGACTGTTTTCCCGTAGTTGCCCACCCTCCATTGTCCTTACTCTGGATCTCTGATCCCTTGTAGGTCAGCTGGATATTTTTTTTTCGACCTCTGCAGCTTGAGAGCAAGTTTCAGACAAAGCTTCTCACGTCTCTGTTGCAATGAATGATATGTGGGCCGACACATTGATTCTTGAAAAATATATCTCATAAATGGATCTTAGCTTAACTGTACCCCCATTAGAACCCAACATATAAATTTGTTTTACTCCAACGTTTGTAACCAAAGTAAATGTAATGAACAAAACACTGTGGTCCTACAGCCTCAAAACATGGTTAAAACTATCATGTTGATATCATGGCGGGTCAGTCCTTGTATCCATACCTCTATGAATTTGAGAGTGGTAACATTTCTCCACACCCATCCCTAAGCTTTTTACCGAAACGGGGGCGGGAAGAACCCTTTGTTATTGTTTCACTGTGGATTGCCCCAGTAGCCCTTTTTCTGCAGTCAAATTACCTAGTGGCCTCGTGGGTGGAATTGTATTCATATTTTGTATGTTTTCTACGTCAAACGGTTTAGTTATATATTTCAGTCTTCTGTGATGTATATAACGTGTAATATTGGGATGCAAACTCAAAATGTAACACATTTCAATTCTATATCTGACGTGATACAGGTGTCTTCTTTTGTTTAGGCCCAGGACCATGTGTCTGAGGTATCTACTTTGAAACAAAAGTATACTTGATTAAGGCTACCAAGAAACACTCTGTGTGACCCACTGCAGCAAAAGGTAGCATAATATTATATGCAAAAGTACAAAGAGAAGCATGTGTTGATCAGTGCAGATTCTTAATGAGCAAGAATTTGAAAAATATACCATACCACTGCATTCAAGGCAAATGATTGATTCAGTCAAACGAACAGATACTATCTAAGCAGCCAGGACCCAAACGATTATCCATCTTCTTGTTTAATGTAGGATATCATCTGGCCAAGATATACATGGACCACGGAGCCAGTGCATTTGTCAATACGGAGCAGATAATGCAATGCAGGGCATTAGAGCTGCTGCTGTGGTTCCTTGCTTGGTCAGCAAGCCGACGTTTCGATGGAGCTAAGCTGTGTTCTTGGCGAATCCATTCTGGTCGAGGCTGAGCTGAGCGATACGGAGTGATGTGATGCACCATAGCATGCGCATACTGTGGACCCAGGCTCCGGTACGTAACCTGATGGATTAGATTATTCATGCGTTTATTTATCCTATGCTCCTGTAGACTAGCCTACATAAAACATTAACGGATAAGTTCAAACAAATATTACATTAGGTATTCCAGTCATTTAGCAGACGCTCTTATCCAGAGCGTCGTACAGGAGCAATTAGGGGTTAAGTGCTTTGCTCAAGGGCACATTGACAGATTTTTCACCTAGTCGTCTCAGGGATTCAAACCGGTAAACCTTTTGGTTACTGGCCCAGATAGCACGTGATTTTGACACTGTTGTGCAATAATTCACCACGATATAAGAGTATGTAATATAAGGCATGATGTTGTACACTATAGAACTATAATTATTCTATTTATTATAATTCTATGGTTGTAAATCTAGTCTGATGGTGGGCTATGTATGCTATTGAAGGAGATATAGCATGCTTGCTGATTCCAGGTCTGTGTTGGTGGGTGGGTGGTACAGCAGCTCAGAGCTCTGACATGGCTCCCCAGGGTAGCATCATTAGGGGAAATGCATGCAGGGGGAGACAAGGAGAGAGGGATAGAGCGATAAAACGATAGGGTAGTGCACTCCAAGAATGACAAGTATGTCCTGAAGCCTCCGAAATGAAACCCCCAGCACTGTTTTTCTAATTACAGTGGGCAGTGGGGCTTAGCATTACACCCCCCCCCCCCCTCCTTTCCCCATCAGACACACACATGTGCTACAGTGAGTGCTCAATCATACCCTCACAAACAGTAGGAGCCATGTAGGCTACAGGGTCAAGCTGCCCTGCTTTTTAAATCCCCCTCGTTGTTTTGCTTTTTCATCAGTGGGTTTAGTACCCTTTCAGTCTTAAAGCAGCCATGCCACACTGGCTCTTTGCAGTCCAGCTGAAGTCTGTATCTAACAGACACACAGCTGTGTGTGAGATCAGAACCTCAGCACTCTCATTGGTCCGGCGCTGAGGAAGTGGGTGTGTCCACACAAGCTAATCTGACCCCGTCAGAGCAGCAGTGCTGGTGTTGTGAAGTACTTTCCCTTCCTGTACATTCAGTCCTCTACATTCAATTCAATCATTCCTATGCCTCTGCTCCAGACGCTACAGGTAAGCGTGAGAGAAAGGCACAGAGAGAGAGACACACACACAGGGAGAGGAGAGACTGACTGAAGCAATGTGCTGGACTTGGACTTGAGTTCCCATCAACACTTCTGAAGCGGACAGCTGGGAAAATAAGAACCTGCCTTGGAGGTAAGAATATTGGAGAGATTCCTTGCTTCATTCATCTCCTTCTCCCACCCCTCTTCTTTCCTCTCTTCTGCTGGTCTCGGTCTGTTTCCTTAACTGCTACTATCTCAGTCCCCTCATTCCTCTCTTCTTCTTTTCTCCTCGCATTGTTTCTATCTCTGGTCCCCCCCCCCCCACTCTCCTTTCTTCCGGTTCTCTGATATCGTGTTTTATTCTCTCCTTGGGGTTTTCAGACTTTCTGAATGTGGTAATAGGATGCCGCCACACACACACACACACAGCGAGAGATTGAGTGCACACCGTGTAACTAGTATGGTCTGTCTTTATGGTCTATTAGAGATTTTTACCGTCGTTGTATTCCATATTCTATCCCGTTTGGCGGTTGGCCGCGCTGTTTTAGTTTACAGTCCTGCTGGGCTGGCTAATGTCTTACAGCTGGCACTTCTCTCAGCCAACCAGCCTGACACAGTCACACATGTAGCCATACAGGGCAGTGGGGATGGAGCGGGAGAGGGAAAGAGAGATGGGGGGGGGGGGGGAGCGAGAGAAATGTAGATGGAGAGAGGTAGGTGAAGATGAATGGAAAGAGAGAAAGCGAGGGAAAGAGATGGAGAAAGAGAGAGCGAGAGCATTGCACCAGGCTGGGCTTTATCTTGAGGGCATCCTTTGCTTGGCTGCTCTTTTATAACCTGCATTTATTCACACAGCAAGGCTCTTTCCTCCTGTCTGGTTAGTGAGTCTGTGAGTGAGTGAATGCATCGTTCATTGTCATCTTCTCAGGCAAGGAACATTCAAGGCAAAACGTTTACATTTTCTCTGCTCTCGGCACGGGCTGCCTCTCTACCTTCGAATGGCAGAGTGATGCTGAGTTTGTGTTTGACATACATTTTAAAGTGAAAAATCTCAGCACCACTCTGTTACCGTGGAATTGCCCTACTGTTGTTGTTTCTGTGCATGTGGCTATTTTGGTCCATGTGTTCATATGTGTTTGTGTCTGTAGGCCTATTTATATTTGTCTGTAAGGTTGTTTTGGTTTATGTGTGCAGTGGTAAGGAAAAGTATGCGAACCCTTTGGAAATACCTGGATTTCTGCATAAATTGGTCATAAAATTTGATCTGATCTTCATCTCGGTCACAACAATAGACAAACACAGTCTGCTAAAACTAATAACACACAAACAATTACACGTTTTCATGTCTTTATTGAACACACAGTGTAAACATTCACAGTGCAGGGTGGAAAAGTACTATATGTGAAACCTTGGATTTAATAACTGGTTGACCCTCCTTTGGCAGCAATAACCTCAACCAAACGTTTTCTGTAGTTGAGGATCAGACCTGCACAATGGTCAAGAGGAATTTTAGACCATTCCTCTTTACAAAACTGTCAGTTCAGCAATATTCTTGGGATGTCTGGCGTGAACTGCTCTCTTGAGGTCATGCCACAGAATCTCAATTGAGTTGAGGTCAGGACTCTGACTGGGCCATTCTGTTGTCGATGTTTTGGGTTGTTGTCCTGAAGCATCACCCAACTTCTGTTGAGTCCCATGTCTTGATAAACTTGGGAATTCATTTTTCCGTCAATGATAGCAAGCTGTCCAGGCCCTGAGGCAGCCCCAAACCATGATGCTTCCTCCTCCATACTTTACAGTTGGGATGAGGTTTTGATGTTGGTATGCTGTGTGTTCCTTCCCAAACAACTCAACTGTAGTTTCATCTGTCCACAGAATATTTTGCCTGTCGCACTATGGGACATCCAGCTGCACTTTTGCAAACTTTACACGTGCAGAATTTTTTTTCGACAGCAGTGGATTCTTCCGTGATGTCCTCCCATGAACACCATTCGTGTTTAGTGTTTTATGCATTGTTGACTCGTCAACAGAGATGTTAGCATATTCCAGAGACTTCTTCTGTAAGTCTTTAGCTGACACTCTAGGATTCTTCTGTGCAGTGCTCTTGCAGTCATCTTTGTAGGACGGCCAGTCCTAGTGAGAGTAGCAACAGTGCTGAACTTTCTCCATTTATAGACAATTTGTCCTCCTGTGGACTGATGAACATCAAGGCTTTTAGAGATACTTTTGTAACTCTTTCCAGCTTTATGCAAGTCAACAATTCTTAATCGTAGGTCTTCTGGGATCTCTTTCGTTCGAGGCATGGTTCATATCAGGCAATGCTTCTTTTGAATAGCAAACGTAAATTTTGCGAGTGTTTTTTATAGGGCAAGGCAGCTCTAACCAACATCTCCAAACTCGTCTCAGTGATTGGACTGCAGGTTAGCTGACTCCTGACTCCAATTCGTTTTCGGAGAACTCATTATGCAGAAATCCAGGTAATTCCAAAATGGTTCACACACATTTTCTCTCCACTGTATGTAGAATGCGTTTTGCATTTCTGTTTGTTTGCGTGAGTATGGTGTTTATTGTAGTTTACCAGTGTGTGTGTGTCTGTTAATTTTTTCTTTGTGTGGTCACCGACAGGAAAGTTCTGTTCGTAGAACTCACTGCTTGTAACAGGAACTTCCAGGTTGACAGAAAGGAGAGCAGTCGTTGATAACATCAATCAAAAATCATTTTGGTTTAATTACAAGCTGCAACGGTGGAGACACCTTCAGCACCAGAAGTCAAGAAAATGAGAAGTCCCTTATACAGTATATAAATCACACGGCACCGAAGGTTCTGTAAATGCCAGCACGGGAGGCTTGTAGGAAGCCCCAATTACAGCTGTTACAGAATCACAGTGTCACAGATACATGATCGGTGTCCTCAAATCCAGTCTGGAGTCAAAATCTTTAACCATAACCTTCAACACTGGCAGACATTTGATGCTGGCAGTTAAACAGGTCAACAGAGGACCGTCAGTACATAGTCAAAACAGATCATTGTAGACGAACAAGTGAAAACGACTTCATTCAATTTCAGTTTTTTTTTTTTTTATCTATGGGATGACGTTGAATCAGTATGGAAATCCATCAACATAAGGGCCTTGCGTATTTTTTCCACCCAACTTTTAACATAAATCCCAATGCATGGTGAATTCTTTTGTTGATTTCGCTTTACAATTCACATTAGCTGACAACTCCCAAAAAATGTAAGTCAAAACTAGATGTTGAATGTCCGTGTCTGCGTCTTCCCGCATTGCAATTTAGTTTATTACGTATCAACAGTAAATTAAATACAGGAAAATAAATAGTCAAACACTAGTAGAACACCGGGCCTTTACCAGCCCTGTATTAGTGGACAGATATAGCCGTCTGTAGCGTGGGCCTCATTTTATTTTACCGTACCCTTGGTGGGAAGCTTCGTATACATGGTGCTTGTGTTTGTCCTATAACATTCCTATCTTACACACACCTGGACTCGTGGAGGTGCATGGTTGCCTGTGTGTGCCCTATCACTGTTGGCCAAGCGCCTAACACCTCCAGATGGTTCACATTCTCCAGACTCTGGCTCCCGCTGAATATTACTGTAGCTCCCACTGAGACATATATCAACCTGTAGCATGGTATGTGCGTGTGTGCGTGTGTGTGTGTGTGTGTAGGGATTTCAAATTGTTTCATCTTCACAGGATGACTAGAAAAAAAAACATTTTCTCTCCTTCCACTTACTAGCTCCAGTAGGGCTAAGGAGATTGAATGCCTCTTAATGCCTGCTTGTCTCGCTTCGGGGAGTCAAGCAGCCCAAAACCCCTGGGCGTCAATCATCAAGGCAGGCAGACAGGCAGGCAGGGAGAGAGGCAGAGAAAAAGCCTCCCAGGAATTTCAGAGAAAGTACAGATCATAACTAAGAAAAAATGCCTTGGGATAGTAATGGGTTAATAATGAGATAGTACGACTTCATATAGATGTCCTTAGATGTTGTTGTGGCTTTGTATCATGTTATTGTGCTGGTGTTCTTCCGATAAGGCCCAAAGTTGTTACTGACCATGTTATCGAACTGTGAACACCTTTGGGCCTGGAGTTTTCCTGACCACATGACATGACTTGGTCCTAATTCCTGATGGCACGCTATGTTCCTCCTGTCATTGTTGGAGGCAGTGGGGTTGTGCTCCATCAGGGCTGTTGTCCGGCTGAGCTCACGGTTCTAGCTGTCCTCTATTATGTTCCTTCATAGTAAGTCTGGGAATCATACCTTCCGTGCTCTGCACTGCTCTGAGGCACTCACCCCAGGCACATCTGCTAGAGGGATTTTAGCCCTGTCTCGCATTGGACTGTACTCTACCAATGTAGAATAGCATTGCAAGGCTACATTGTCACTAGCTTGCCTTGCAGTGTGCACTATACTCTAATAATAGAGATTAGCAGCCCAACATTGCCACTGGAGCAACAATAGCAACACAGAGCTCTAGTACCAGTACATTTCCCTCTCAGGAGACTGAAAAGATGTGGCATGGTTCCCCAGATCCTCAAGTTTCTACTGCTGCACCATCGAGAGCATCCTGACCTGTTGTATCACCGCCTGGTATGGCAAATGCTTGGCATCTGACCGTAAGGCGCTACAGAGGGTAGTGCGAACGGGGCCAAGCTTCCTGCCATCCAGGACCTATATAATAGGCGGTGTCAGAGGAAAGCCCATAAAATTGTCAGAGACTCCAGGACTCCAAGTTATAGACTGTTTTCTCAGCTACTGCACGGCAAGCGGTACCGGATCGCTAAATCTAGGACCAAAAGGCTCCTCAACAGCTTCTACCTCCAAGCCATAAGACTGCTGAACAATTCATAAAATCGCCACCATTGACCCCCCCCCCCCCCTTTTTTTTGTACACTCGCTGATTTGATTTAGCTGTCCAGTGCATTCGGAAAGTATTCAGACCCATTGACTTTTTCTAAATTTTGTTACATTACAGCCTTATTCTAAAATCTATATTAAATTGAATGTTTTCATCATCAATCTAGACACAATAAATACCCTGTAAAAGACAAAGCAAAAACAGTTTTTTAGAAATTTAAAAAAATATTAAAACAGTAATTCTTTATTTACATAAGTATTCAGACTCTTTGCTATGAGACTCGAAATGGAGCTCAGGTGCAGTTTCCATTGATCCTCCTTGAGATGTTTCTACAACTTGATTGGAGTCCACCTGTGGCAAATTAAATTGATTGGACATGATTTGGAAAGGCACACATCTGTCTATATAAGTTCCCACAGTTGACAGTGCATGTCAGAGCAAAAACCAAGGCATGAGGTCGAAGGAATTGTCCATAGAGCTCCGAGACAGGATTGTGTCGAGGCACAGATCTGGGGAAAGGTACCAAAACATTCCTGCAGCATTGGAGGTCCCCATAAACACAGTGGCTTCCATCATTCTTAAATGGAAGAAGTTTGGAATCACCAAGATTCTTCCTAGAGCTGACCGGCCAGCCGAACTGAGCAATCGGGGGAGAAGGGCCTTGGTCAGGGAGTTGACCAAGAACCCGATTGTCACTCTAACAGAGCTCCAGCGTTTCTCTGTGGAGATGGGAGAAGCTTCCAGAAGGACAACCATCTCTGCAGCACTCCACCAATCAGGCCTTTATGGTAGAGTGGTAAGATGGAAGCCACTCCTCAGTAAAAGACACATGACGGCCCGCTTGGCGTTTGCCAAAAGGCGCCTAAAGACTCTCAGACCATGAGAAACAAGATTCTCTGGTCTGATGAAACTAAGATTTAACTTTTTGACCTGAATGCCAAGTGTCACGTCTGGAGGAAACCTGTTACCATCCCTACGGTGAAGCATGGTGGTGGAAGCATCATGCTGTGTGGATGTTTTTCAGCAGCAGGGACTGGGAGACTAGTCAGGATGTAGGGAAAGATGAATGGGAGCAAAGTACAGGGAGATCCTTGATGAAAACCTGCTCTAGCGCACTCAGGACCTCAGACTGGGGCAAAGGTTCACCTTCCAACAGGACAACGACCCTAAGCACACAGCCAAGACAATGCAGGAGTGGTTTTGGGTAGCCCGGGCAGAGCCTGGACTTGAACAGGATAGAACATCTCTTGTCAGACATGAAAATAGCTATGCAACGACGCTCCCCATCCAACCTGACAGAGCTTGAGAGGATCTGCAGAGAGGAATGGGAGAAACTCCCCAAATACAGGTGTGCCAAGCTTGTAGCATCATACCCAAGAAGACTCGGGCTGTAATCGCTGCCAAAAGTTATTCAAGAAACAACTGAGTAAAGGGTCTGATTACTTATGTAACTGTGATGTTTTCTTTTCTTTTTTATAAATTAGCAAAAATGTCAGAACCTGTTTTTCTTCGTCATGGGGTATTGTGTGTAGAATGATGAGGGGGAAAAAAACTATTTAATACATTTTAAAATAAGGCTGTAACATAACAAAGTGTGACAAAACTCAAGGAATAATTTCTGAATGCACTGTATATTGTCTTCTTTGTGGATAGGCTCCGTAGTGGGTGTGTGAGTTGGAAATGTCAGCTGGGCAAGGGTCACCGTAGTTTGGCAAGGGTTAAAGCATTTCCAGGGGGAAATGAGGGATAGACGAATGGACGAGGGCATGCGGGTGATTGCTTGTCCTTTGTTTCCTGCCTGGGTAGGAAATTTCTCAGAGAGTGGACTGAGGAACAATGGATGAGCTCACTTTAAAGTTGGCCCCCAGAGTCTTAATACTGATCTATAATTGGTTCCTATTAGCGGACAGGAAAAAACAAGCCGTGAGAGGACTGCGGAATGGCCATGGGACTGTGATTTTCTTAGTGGAACCCTCCAAGACCAACTTCCTGTTGGAATCTCCTGTTGGAGCTGGAGGAGACCACTCCCTGCAGCTGTAGCCACTAGGACAGTGTTAAGTGTGTATTGTGTTTGAAGGGTCCAGTGTGTGTCTGAGCACTTGTGTGTGTATTTGGCTGTGCGACTATAGTCCCTTGGGACCCGGGGTCTGCCCTGACAGTTGACTGGAGTGTGAGGTGTTCAGAGGAGAGGTGTTCCTCTCCCCGGAAAGACCTGCTGCCAGAAGCACTGATCCTATGGGGGCACAATACAAGAACAAAGATAGATCAGCTTTAATATTGCAGATAGATTGTGGCTCCCATCAATGTAATTGTCTGCATCATTTCCAAGCCCCCATATACACTACCGTTCAAAAGTTTGGGGTCACTTAGAAATGTCCTTGTTTTTGAAAGAAAAGCACATTTCTATATCCGGTGTCTGTGTTCTTTTGCCCATCTTAATCTTTTATTTTTATTGGCCAGTCTGAGATATGGCTTTTTCTTTGGGATGCTGGACTTCTAGACAGAGTTGCAGAGTCGCCTCTTCACTGCACTGTTGAGACTGGTGTTTTGCGGATACTATTTAATGAAGCTGCCAGTTGAGAACTTTTGAGGCGTCTGTTTCTCAAACTAGACACTCTAATGTACTTGTCCACCGGGGCCTCACACTCCTTTTTCTATTCTGGTCAGAGCCAGTTTGCGCTGTTCTGTGAAGGGTTGCGTTGTACAAGATCTTCAGTTTCTTAGAAATTTCTCGCATGGAATAGCCTTCATTTCTCAGAACAAGAATAGACTGATGAGTTTCAGAAGAAAGTTATTTGTTTCTGGCCATTTTGAGCCTGTAATCGAACCCACAAATGCTGATGCTCCAGATACTCAACTAGTCTAAAGAAGGCCAGTTTTATTCCCTCTTTAATCAGCACAACAGTTTTCAGCTGTGCTAACATAGTTGCAAAATGATAAATTAGCCTTTTAAAATAATGAACTTGGATTAGCTAACACAACGTGACATTGGAACACAGGAGTGATGGTGGCTCTGTATGCCTCTGTATGCCATAAAAAAATCTGCCGTTTCCAGCTACAATAGTCATTTACAACATTAACAATGTCTACACTGTATTTCTGATCAATTTGATGATATTTTAATGGACAAAATAATAGCTTTTTATTCAAAAACAAGTACATTTCTAAGTGACACCAAACTTTTGAAAGTTACTGTATATATTTGTAAATATACAGTACCAGTCAAAAGTTTGGACACAGCTACTCATTCAAGGGTTTTTTCTTTATTTTTACTATTTTCTACATTGTACAAAACTACAAGAAAACACGTATGGAAACATGTAGTAACCAAAAAAGTGTTAAACAAATCAAAATATATAAAAATATAATTTGAGATTCTTCAAAGTAGCCACCCTTTGCCTTGATGACAGCTTTGCACACTCTTGGCATTCTCTCAACCAACTTCATGAGGTAGTCACCTGGAATACATTTCAATTAATAGGTGAGCCTCGTTAACAGTACATTTTTGGAATTTCTTTCCTTCTTAATGCATTTGAGCCAATCACCTGTGTTGTGACAAGGTAGGGGTGGTATACAGAAGATAGCCCTAGTTGGCAAGAACAGCTCAAATAAGCATAGATAAATGACAGTCCCATCATTACTTTCAAGAACTTTGAAAGTTTCTTAAAGTGCAGTCGCAAAACCATCAAGTGCTATGATGAAACTGGCTCTCATGAGGACCACCACAGGAAAGGAAGACCTATAGTTACCTCTGCTGCAGAGGATAAGTTCATTAGAGTTACCAGCCTCAGAATAAGCTATTAACTGCCCCTCAGATTGCAGCCCAAATAAATGCTTCAGAGTTCAAGTAACAGACCCATCTCAACATCAACTGCTCAGTGGAGGCTACGTGAATCAGGCCTTCATGATCGAATTGCTGCAAAGAAACCACTACTAAAGGACACCAATTAGAAGAATGGACTTGCTTGGTCCAATAAATACAAGCAATGGACATTAGACCTTTGGTCTGATGAGTCCAAATTTGCGATTTTTGGTTCCAACCGCCGTGTGAGACGCAAAGTAGGTGAACGGATGATCTCCGTATGTGTAGTTCTCACTGTGAAGCATGGAAGAGGAGGTGTGGTGGTGTTTTGCTGATGACACTGTCTGCGATTTATTTAGAATTCAAGGCACACTTAACCAGCATGGCTACCACACCACAGCATTCTGCAGCGATAGGCCATCTCATCTGGTTTGTGCTTAGTAGGACTATCATTTGTTTTTCAGCACAACAATCACCCGAAACACACATCCAGGCTGTGTAAGGACTATTTGACCAAGAAGGAGAGTGATGGAGTGCTGCATCAGATTACAACAATTGCCTGACCTCTACCCAATTGGTTTGGGATGAGTTGGACCGCATAGTGAATGAAAAGCAGCCAACAGGTGCTCAGCATATGTGGGAACTCCTTCAAGACTGTTGGAAAATCATTCCTCATGAAGCTGGTTGAGAGAATGCCAAGAGTGTGCAAAGCTGTCATCAAGGCAAAGGGTGGCTACTTTGAATAATCTAAAAAAATGAACCCATTTTTGGTTAATACATGATTTCAAAGTTGTGATGTCTTCACTATTATTTTACAATGTAGAAAATAGTATAATAAAGAAAAACCCTTGAATGAGTAGGTATTTCAACTTTTGATTTGTACTCCATATTTTTTTATATACACTTGAAGTTGGAAGTTTACATATGCCTTAGCCAAATACATTTAAACTCAGTTTTTCACAATTCCTGACATTTAATCTTAGTAAAAATTCCCTGTCTTAGGTCAGTTAGGATCACCACTTAATTTTACGAATGTGAAATGTTAGAATAATAGTAGAGAGAATGATTTATTTAAGCTTTTATTTCTTTCATCACATTCCCAGTTGGTCAGAAGTTTACAATTTCTCAATTACCATTTGGTAGCATTGCCTTTAAATTGTTTAACTTGGGTCAAACGTTTCGGGTAGCCTTCCACATGCATCCCACAATAAGTTGGGTGAATTGTGGCCCATTCCTCCTGACAGAGCTGGTGGAACTGAGTCAGGTTGTAGGCCTCCTTGCTCGCACACTCTTTTTCAGTTCTGCCCGCAAATTTTCTATAAGATTGAGGTCAGGGCTTTGTGATGGCCACTCCAATACCTTGACTTTGTTGTCCTTAAAACGTATTAATGCTAAGGGGCAGTATTTTGACGTCCGGATGAAAACCATGCCCAAAGTAAACTGCCTGTTGCTCAGGCCCAGAAGCTAGGACATCGACATGTAATTGGTAGGTATGGATGGAAAACACTCTAAAGTTTCTAAAACTGTTAAAATAATGTCTGTGAGTATAACATAACTGATTTGACAGGTGAAACCCCGAGTACAAACCATCCAGGGAAAGCCAATTTATTAGGAACCTGGTTGCAGTTCCTATGGCTTCCACTAGATGTCACCAATCATTAGAAATTGGTTGATGTTTTTCTTTTGAGAAATGAAGAAGTAGTGCTGTTCTTTGTATGTGTCACTCTGAAGGTCCCTAATCTTTTGTTGCTTGTGAACAGGAGCGTGCTCCGTGTTATTTTTCTTCGGTATTGGAAACAGATTATCCCGTCTTAAATTTGATTGATTATTTACATTTTGGGATACCTGAGGTTGGATTAGGAACGTTGTTTGAAATGTTTGGACAAAGTCTACAGGTAACTTATTAGATACTTTGTAGTCATGTTGGGTGAGTTGGAACCTGTATATTTCTGAATCAAACACGCCAAATTGGGGATTTTGGGGATAAAAAGAAGGAATTTATCATACAAAACAACCATTCGTTATGTCACTGAGACATTTGGGATTGCAAAAAGAAGAAGATCTTCAAACGTAAGGCATTTATTATATTGTTATTTCTGACGTTTGTGTCGCACCTGCCTGGTTGAAAAAATGATTTTCATGTGTTTGTATGCAGGGCGCTGTCTCAGATAATCGCATGGTGTGATTTTGCCGTAAAGCCTTTTTTATAGCTGACACAGCGGCTGGATTAACAAGCAGTTAAGCTTCATTTTGATGTATTACACTTATATTTTCGTGGATGTTGAATATTGATATTTTTGTTGTTTGATTTTGGCGCACTGTATTTTCACTGGATGTTGTCAAATCTTGGCACCTGAAGGGATCACTAAGAGGTTTTAAGCCATTTTTATTTTAACTTTGGAAGTATGCTTTGGGTCATTGTCCATTTGGAAGACACATTTGCGACCAAGCTTTAACTTCCTGACTGATGTCTTGAGATGTTGTTTCAATATATCCACATAATTTCCCTACCTCATGATGCCATCTATTTTAAGTGCACCAGTCCATCCTTCAGCAAAGCACCCCCACAACATGATGCTGCCACCCCCGTAATTCATGGTTGGGATGGTGTTCTTCGGGTTGCAAGCCTCCCCCTTTTTCCTCCAATCATAACAATGATCATTATGGCCAAACAATTCTACTTTTGTTTCATCAGACCAGAGGACATTTCTCCAAAAAGTACGATCTTTGTCCCCATGTGCAGTTGCAAACCATAGTATGGCTTTTTATGGCGGTTTTGGAGCAGTGGTTTCTTGCTTGCTGAGCAGCCTTTCAGGTTATGTCAATATAGGACTCGTTTTACTGTGGATATAGATAATTTTGTACCTGTTTCCTCCAGTATCTTCACAAGGTCCTTTGCTGTTGTTCTAGGATTGATTTGCACTCATCTCTAAGAGACAGAATATGTTTCCTTCCTGAGCGGTATAATGGCTGCATGGTCCTATGGTGTTTATAGTTGTGTACTATTGTATGTACAGATGAACGTGGTACCTTCAGGCATTTGTAAATTGCTCCCAAGGATGAACCAGACTTTTGGAGTTCTTCAATTTTTTGTAGGTTTCTTTTGATTTTCCCATGATGTCAAGCAAAGAGGCACTGAGTTTGAAGGTAGGCCTTGAAATACATCCACAGGTACACCTTCAATTGAATCAAATGATGTCAATTAGCCTAACAGAAGCTTCTAAAGCCATGACATCATTTTTAAAATTTTCCTAGCTGTTTGAAGGCACAGTCAACTTAGTGTATGTAAACTTCTGACCCACAGGAATTGTGATACAGTGAGTTATAAGTGAAATAATCTGTCTATAAGCAATTGTTGGAAAAATGACGTGTCATGCACAAAGTAGATGTCCTATTCGACTTGCCATAACTATAGTTTGTTAACAAGACATTTGTGGAGTGGTTGAAAAACACATTTTAATGACTCCAACCTAAGTGTATGTAAACTTCCGACTTCAACTGTATGTTCCCCTTTACGGACACAGTATATTTTACAATAGTCGTCTTTTGTTTGTTATTAGTCCCATCCTTCAGCTCCACTCAACCCCTCCCATCTATCTCTGAACACCATCCATTTTTGATTTCTATTCATCACATATTTTTCAACTGCGCTGTGATGTGTTACAAAAGTTCTGAACCTTTCTATTCTTATTGATTCTACGTATTGTAAATATTGTATTGTATTGTATTATTATATTATTGATCGATTGACCATGACTTTTTAAATCACCCAGCAGTGCTATTTGCAGAGGGGGACATAACTTGTCTGGCGGGCATCTAAAGCACATTTTCCTACACAATCTAATATGGCCCTTCTAGTCTCTATTTAGAACAACAAAAGGTAAGCAAAAATGCCCACAGTCATTAAGCTAGGTAAGAGATTATTAAATATGTTTAAGTGGTTGATAAAATGGAACTAGGTCCATGGTAATTCAATAATCAATATAGTGTTGCCAACCTGAGCCGCCTTCACGCCCGACCCCAAATAGTCTAGTCAATAACTCAACTCTCTCCCCAACACAACTTCCTTCCCGTCTTTTTTTTTTTATCTCAAGGGAAAGGTTTGGAAAACAAAAGTTGAATGAAAACTACACATTAACACACAGAAACAGTACACCCTTAGTATTTATCATAGCATAGGCCTATTAGTTCTGTAAAGCTTGTTTTACTTCAGCACAATATAAATGGGTCACCCCCTCCTGATGCTAGGGGGTCCACGGCCCTGTAGCTCCCCAACCCAACACAGCCCATTCAGCTTTAGGATCTTAGTGAAACCTTCATGATTGGTTTCAGGTGTGTTAGGCCAAGCCCAGAGCCCCATGGCCAGGCCCAGACCCCCATGGCCAGGACTGAGCAGCCCAGCAGCTAGGGATTGCCTATATCTCCTCTGGCGTGGGCATGTTTTCAATACAGACTCCTTTTGTCATACAGTATTCCATATAAGGCATCCAAATCTTATGAAAGTTACACAGTATACCCTTAATCTTAAATCAAATCGAGTGGTACTGTACTTAACTTGACATTTCTTCCATACATTGTGGGAGAATAACCAACCTTCTAATTAATGGAAATGCATTTATGAGCCACTATAAATGTTAGGTTAAACAGTTTCTTCTCATAGCCGTCTCTAGTATCAACCTTTCTAAGCAATCAAAAACAGGGAGAGGAGAATCTGTAGACATGCTGAGATAAAAGAACATAATCTTTGCCAGAATTCAGCCAGCCTTCACAAGACCATAACATATTCAAATATGTCCACTTTTGTGCTTTATACCTCCACCAGAATAATACAATTTCTGAGTGCATGATATTCAGTTTCACCGGCATATAGTACGTTCTATGGATGGCCCTAAACTGCAGTAATTTATGTCTGAGATTATATGAACATGACTGGACATTCTAACATATCTGTATCCATTCATCATCATCAATAGCGTCTTCGTCCCATTTTTGTTTTACATGTTTTGTGTTATCGGGAAAAGAGTGTATCAATCATTGATACAGTTTGGAAATGAACATTGGAGGTTTGTCAGACTGCCTTAAAAAGCATATGGCTTGTCCAGTGTTTGCTGGATAGGGAGAATAAAGTGTTGTATCTGCATGTCACGTCTACTCCCGCTCCTCCCCTCCAGCGTTCGACGTCGCCGGTACTCTAACCACTGGTACTGGGATCCATCATTACGCACACCTGGTATCAATCAATGCGTGTACCTGCACGTCAACATCAGGCACACCTGGACTCCATTACCTCACTTATTAACCCCACCTATATCTGTCACTCCCTTAGGTTCTTTCCCAGTCAGTATTGTTTAGGTGATTCATGTCTATACGCTGCTTGTGTTTATTCTATTGTTCGACGTTTCATTTCTTATTCATCTCACCACCTGCACTTGCTTTCCCGATTCCCAGGGTATACATTGCACTGCAAGAACTCACCTCCGTCACAGACTCATCTTCCCTGGCTGCCTGACTCTGCTGAGACCCCTGTCACCATCTGATCATCCTAGAATTAGGCAAGACAAAGAATTACCTTGGTGTACATTTATACATTATATTACCCAAGAACATAATAAATGGTTAAAAAATGTAAATCAACATTATTTTCAGATCCCAGACTGTTGTCCTGTAGCTACTGTAGGCCCACCCATCAATTCAAGATGGAACTTTGTATCATTCACTGATATTGTTAAAACTTCTTTGGGACTGGGGGGCAGCTTTGGGACTGGGGGGCAGCCGAGTAGCTTGGATGATTATGGTGCCCAGAGTAAACTGCCTGCTACTCAGGCCCAAAAGCTAGAATATGCATATAATTAGAAGATTTGGATAGAAAACACGCTGAAGTTTCTAAAACTGTTTGAATGATGTCTGTGAGTATAACATAACTCATATGGCAGGCAAAAACCTGAGAATAAATCCAACCAGGAAATGGGAAATCTGAGGTTTGTAGGTTTTGAAGTCTTTGCTTATCCAATATACAGTGCCTATGGGGTCATATTGCACTTCCTAAGGCTTCCACTAGATGTCAACAGTGTTTAGAAGCTTGTTTCAGGCTTCTACCGTGAAGGGGGGGCGAATAAGAGCTGTTTGAATCAGGGGTCTGGCAGAATGCCATGAGCTAAGTCAGGTGCTCGGCCGTGAGAGTTGGCTGCGTTCCAGACAAAGGAATTGTCTGGTTGAAACATTATTGAAGATTTATGATAAAACCATCCTAAAGATTGATTCTATACATCGTTTGACATGTTTCTAGGAACTAATATTACTTTTTGGACTTTTCGTCTAAACTAAACGCTCGCGCATTATGCATCTGGATTACTGGGCTAAACATGCAAACAAAAAGGAGGTATTTGTACATAAATGATGGACTTTGAAGACTGGTCTTTCCTGGCTGTTTGACCCTGCTGGGACCCATGTCACCATCGGATCCTGCTAAGATAGGATGAGCATATTGTTGTGTACTGACTGCATCCCACGGGATGCCTGCGAGACCTGCAGGTCCCGACAGATCATTGCGGCGCAGTCACTACAGATTATTTGGAAACGGTCTTCTTTCTGCTTTGTGTGTGTTAGCCTACCTATTGTATTTAAAGCACACATTTGTTCACATTATTCACACACTCAGAATTCGCTGCTTCAACTTCAGTAGCCTACCTCTCCTGGTTGGGCGTGAGAGTTCAAGTGCGCCTAGTGTGTGTGGTCTCACTGAAATAGAGTAGGCTGCCTACATGGGCGGAGAATCACATGGTAGTTCACTTGAATATGAAATTAACTTAAATATGATTAGACTGTAGTTTACTACAGTGTCTGTAAATTAATATTGATAGTGAAAAGAAGCGGAGGGCGCTCAACCAACTTGAGTCTAAGTTAAAAAACATGTTTTAATCATGATTGAATAGGAAAAGGCACAAGGATAGGTTAGCGCACATAGGTTAGGCTACTCTGGTGACCATAGGTTAGGCTACTAGGGTGAGCGAGCGTTGTGCCTTTTCATTTTCAATTAGTATTGAAGCCAGTTGTCTCTGGCTGCCAATCATCCTCCTAAAAACTAGGCTATATCCTATAGGACTATGCAAAACGTGTCACTGTCATAATTGTTGCTGTTTCCGGTTCAGTAGCCATACCTGTGAGATCAGGTGTGCATGTGGTCTCAGTTAAATAGAGTAGGCTATAGCCTATGTAGAGAAGCACGGGACACTTATATTTGAAAGGAAATGTATTTCCTAAATAGGCCTATGATTAGACTATAGTTTACTACATTGCCTAGAAATAGGCCTAAATATTGGTCACCCATATTTCTCCATCTGAAAATCTTCCCACTCCTAAAATTGCTCAAGAGAATGTGCAAGTTTCTCCAACTGTTCTCTCTTCAAACTACATTCAGCATATTGATTGATATGGACCTGTGATACAATGTAAGGGCCATGTGAGAATCTCTTGGGACAAGTTCTTGCGGTACCGGGTGGGAGTCGGATTGAAAACCAGCAGATGTGGGCGGGAGCGGAATGAAGAAATCGGTTGGGGCAGGGGGCAGACCTCTACTGTGCACCATGACACTGAAGCCTGTAACTTTAGAGCTGTTTATTACTGTGTATGACTGTTTATTACAGTATTACTGTATGTGAAAAGTAGGGAATTAGTTAGGAAAACAGATCAATAACGTGACATACTGACTAATATAACTCACATTGCGCTGAAAAAACATCAGAATATCAATCTTCAATCGTTTGGCCGATGGTTTCATCGTTTGATTCAGGTCTAGTTTGATTGAGGCAAAAATAATAGCTAATATAAGCCAACTTTTGGCCAGCATCTCTAACGGTACATTAACTGGCGAAAGCTTGCCAAGTTCATTTACTTCTGAAACATGACAAAACAAAGTCCATACAAACAACTGCTGTTAGATAGTAATAATAGCCACCTTATATCGCTACCTGACAGATAACTAGAGGCTAGAGCTGACCTGGTTGTGGTAGCTACTCACTAGCATAGCTTATAAATATACCTGAGTCGAGAGGAGATTAAACATTAGCTAACATTACATGCCAGTTACAATACTAGCTCAGCACTGCAAATAAACACTTGTTTTTTTTCTGTTAAGTTAAACAGCAGTTACCTTGCCAGCTACACCAGTCAACTAAAGAGTAGCCAGTTTCTGTTCCTTTTACAACTCGGTGAAAGAGTGCAACGCGTACACTGAACTATGCTCAACTCTCCCGTGCTGGTCCAGCCAGCCTTCCAGAAACGTTGCCTTCACACAACCTGTCAGCCCGCTCTGTGGTGTCCGCGTGGTCCTAAATCCATTCATATAAACACTCCAAACAGCCTTGGAGGTGTCTGCATGGTCTTAAATCACACTTTTGCCTTGTTTTGTATCACATTCCAATGATACAACTGGGAGGGACATAAATATATATTTCAGAATGTGAGGGGACATGTCCCCGTCTCCAGTGAAAGTTGCGCCCCTATGGGAAACTGTCGACCACAGCTATGTGAGAGAGTAGAAGAGGCTATATTTACCACTGTGGCTTTTTAGGACAATAGTGAGTTTGAGTAGTTTGGCTGGGTCTATGCTTGTTTTCCACTTTCTTACATTCAGTCATTTTGGATTTCATTCAGTCATTCTTCTGGGTATCACTCCTTCTCCCTCTGTCTCCTCTCCTTTGACTCTCTGTCTCACTGATCTCCTCCCTCTCTTCCCTCCTCCACCACTCCTCTATCGCAATAGGTCAAAGGGGTATGTGGAGGCCCCTGTAGTGTCCTTGTGGTGAGTGATAGTGTTGATGTCTTCGGGTAATTAAAGCTGTAAAACATAACATGCTCCACTTCACTACTTCTGCTGTTCTCTCGGGACAACAGAACCATGCACATGCATTTCTAATCTGATGACTTGCTAACTAATAAAAGTTTTATCTCTCCCATCCGCAACTATAGAGGAAACTTGAGTTTATTGCCCTTTCTCTCATGCGTCCTCTGCAGTGGCTTTGGGTGATAATTGTGTTCTGAGGGCCTAAACATATGCCTACCAATCCTCTGAGAATCCAATGAGAGATGTGAGAGGAGACGAAGAAGAGCAGAGATAGAGTAGGACTTGAGCAGAGAAAGAGGGAAGGGAGAAGATGAAAGAGAGATACTGGTGGGGTTTAACTATTTACCATCTTTCAGATTCTCCCACTCTGCGAAGACACTGCAAACGGTTCGTAGGGAGCAGATTGCTAGAATGTGGATAAGCTGAAGCTGGGCAGTAGATCAACAGATGGGGCCGTGTTTGGCTGCCATATATCAGGTCCTCTCTCTCTCTGTGTGTGAAGGCAAGCCAGCCGGGCCCAGGCATGGAGGATAGCCAGTCACTCAGTGGGTATACTATGTACTGTAAGTAGTGATGTAGTGTACACACAGGCACAGAGAGCCATGGAAAAGGGAGAGTGAATCCAGTTGGGAGTAGACCAGACCACACACACAAGTTTGAATTGTTATTAGTCATACATACTGTACATGGTATACACTGTACAATTAAACATTTACTTGCAGGTTCCTTCTCAACAATGCAACAACAATAAAAAACAAGAAAGATTAGAATATGAGCTTAAAGTAAATGGCTCAGTAGAATAGAATGAACGTTTTATCATGAGTCTAATAGAGGAAGGCTCAATTTATAGTCCAATATTTACGCATGTATCAGAAAAAGGGAGATTGACGGGATAATTGTGCAGTATTAGCAATAATAAATAACATTCTGGTAGCAGGAATTGTAATGTGTGTGTAGCATGGATTGTGCTTCCAGCTCCAACAGTGCAGTAATAATACCTAGAAATACAATACGCACAAATGAAAATAAACTAAATTGTGAAATATCAGAACGAGATATATCAGAATGACCTGGCCTCCACAATAACCCGACCGCAACCCAATTGAGATGGTGTGGGATGGGTTGGACTGCATAGTGAAGAAAAAGCAGCCAACAAGTGTTCAGCATATGTGGGAACTCCTTCAAGACTGTTGGAAAATCATTCCTCATGAAGCTGGTTGAGAGAATGCCAAGAGTGTGCAAAGCTGTCATCAAGGCAAAGGGTGGCTACTTTGAAGAATCTCAAATATAAAACACATTTAGATTTTTTAACAGTGACAAAGGTTCAGGGCAGGGCACTTGGCGGGGCTGGCTAGTGGTGACTGTTTAACAGTCTGATGACCTGGAGATAGAAGCTGTTTATCAATCTCTTGGTACCAGCTTTGATGCACCTGCACTGCATCAGCCTTCTAGATGGTAGTGGGGCGAGCAGGCCATAGGTCAGGTGGTCCTTGATGATCTTCTTGGCCTTTCTGTGACTCCTGGTGCTGTAGATGTCCTGGAGGGCAGGCAGTATGCCTCCGATGATCCATTGTCCTGACCACACCACATTTTGGAGAGCATTGCAGTTGCGAAACGGTGCAATTGCCATACCAGGTGGAGATACAGCCCAACAGGATGCTCTCAATGGTGCATCTGTAGAATTTCAGGGCCAAGCCACATTTCTTCAGCCTCCTGAGGTTAAAGAGGCGCTGTTGCACCTTCGTCACCACACTGTCTGTGTTAAGGGACCATTTCAGATCATCAGTGACATGCACGCCAAAGAACTTGACGCTTTAGACCCTCTCCACTCCCCGTCAATTTGGATGGGGGCGTGCTCTCCCTGCTGTCTCCTGTAGTCCATTATCAGCTCCTTTGTTTTGTTGAAGTTGAGGGAGAGGTTATTTTCCTGGCACCACTTCACCAGAGCTCTCACCTCTTCTCTGTAGGCTGTCTCGTCATTGTTGGTAAGCAGGCCTACCACCGTTGTGTCGTCAGCAAACTTGATGATTATGTTGGAGACGTGCGTGGCCAGCCAGTCACGGGTGAACAGAGAGTACAGGATGGGGGCTGAGCACGCACCCCTGTGGGGCACACGTGTTGTTGCCTACTTTCCCCTCTTGGGATCGGCCCATCAGGAAGTCCAGGACCTAGTTGCACATGGAGAGGTTCAGAACCAGGGCCCTGAGCTTAGTGATGAGCTTGAAGAGAACTATGGTGTTGAAGGCTGAGCTGCAGTCGATGAACAGCATTCTTACATAGGAATTTCTCTTGTCCAGATGGGAGAGGGCAGTGAGCAGAGAAATTTTGATTGTGTCATCCGTGAATCTGTTGGGGTGGTATGCGAATTCCCTAGGTTGATGGGTAAGGTGGAGGAGATATGGTCTGTAAATAGCCTTTCAAAACACTTCATGATGGCAGAAGTGAGTGCTACGGGGCAATAGTCTTTTAGTTCAGTTACCTTCGCTTTCTTGGGTACAGGAACAATGGTGGACATCTTGAAGCAAGTGGGGACAACAGACTGGGATATGGAGAGATTGAATACATGTATATCTGTAAACACTCCAGCCAGCTGGTCTGCACATGCTCTGAGAATGCGACTTGGGATGCCGTCTCGGCCGGCAGCCTTGCGAGGGTAAACATGCTTAAATTACTTAATGATGTTGGCCATTGAGAATGAGAGCACGCAGTCTTCATGAGCTGGGGGCCTGCGTCAGCGGCTTGATGTTGATTTCCTCGAAGCGGGAAAAGAAGGTGTTTAGCTTATCCGGGAGCAAGCAGTCCGTGTCCATGACTTGGTTCACTATCCCTTTATAATACGTTATTGTCTGGAGTCCCTGCCACATACATCTTTTGTCTAAGCCATTGAATTGTGACTCCACTTTGTCCCTGTACTGGTATATTTGTGTATTTGATTTCGCTACGGAGGTCAATGCTGGTCTTTTTGTACACGTCCATGTTCCCAGTCACCTTGCCATGATTAAATACAGTGGTTCGTGCTTTCAGTTTTGCGCAAATGTTGCCATCTGTCCACAGGTTTTGGTTTGGATATGTTCTAATCAACAGAGTGGGAACAACATCCTCTATGCACTTCCTGATGAACCCAGTCACCAAGTCAGTGTATAGGTCAATGCAATTCTCAGAGGCAACCCGGAACATTCCCCAGTTTGCATGATAAAAACAATCTTGAAGCATAGATTCTGATGAGTTAGACCAACATTGAACAGTCCTTACCACGGGTACTACCTGTTTAAGTGTTTGCCTATAGGAGGTGGAGTAGCAGAATTGAGGCGTGATCTGATTTGCAGAAGGGAGGGTGGGGTATGGCCTTGTAGCCATCCCGGAAGGGGGTGTAACAATGATCCAGAGTTCGTGATGTGCATGTAGCACAGGAGATGTATTGATAGAATTTTGTTAGCGTTCCCCAGCTACAATAAATGTTGCCTCAGGATATGCGGTTTCCAGTTTGGACATAGTTCAATGTAGATCCTCGAGAGCCGCCACGTTGTCGGGTTGAGGGGGGGATGTATATACGGCAGTGACTATGACCGAAGAAAATTATCTCGGGAGGTATTGCGGTCGGTATTTGATGGTGAGGTATTCCAGATCAAGAGAGCAAAAGGACGTGAGTTCCTGTACCACAATCAAACCATGTCCACCTGATGGAGGGAGAACCCTGCTGGCTGAATGGATGGGGACAATATATCCAGAGAGAGACATGACTCTGTAAAACAGAGTATGTTAGTCGCTGATATCTCTCTGTAAGGAGATCCTTGCCCGGAGCTCATCTACTTTATTCTCCAGAGACTGAATGTAATGTACATGGAAGCAGTGGATGGTATGCACGCCGCCTGAGTCTGACTAGGGCCCCACTTCTTCTTCTCCGGTGTTGGCATGTTGATCCAGGTCAGGGAGGTCAAATTTCTGCTGGAATGTCTGGTGAATGACCACAGATCTAATGTCCAAAAGTAATTTTCGTCTGTACGTAATAATACAAGAATCGTTCTGGGCAAATAATGTCATAAATAACACACACACACAAAAAAACACTGCAAAGTTGGCTAGGAGCTGGAAACACAGTGAACATGTCTATCGGCACCATCTCGTTGTGTGTGTGTGTGTGTGTGTGTGTGTGTGTGTGTGTGTGTGTGTGTGTGTGTGTGTGTGTGTGTGTGTGTGTGTGTGTGTGTGTGTGTGTGTGTGTGTGTGTGTGCGCGCGCATGCGCGTAAGTGCGAAGAGTCAGTGCAGGTGGTCAGTCCCATTCAAATGTTGAGCAGTCTGATGGCTTGTAGAGCCTGTTAGTAACAGACCTCATGCTCTGATACCGTCTGCCCCACGGTAAGGGAGGGAACAAACTTGATGACGGGGTTGGTGTCGTGGCAAAGCCACGCAATCACGGGTAAACAGGGAGTACAGAAGACGGCTGAGAAACACACCTGAGGGGCCCCTGTGTTAAGAGTCGGTGTAGAGGTGTCGTCGCCAATCCTCACAGCCTGTGGTCTGTCTGTCAGGAAGTCCAGGATCCAGTTGCAGAGGGTAGTGTGCAGACCCAGGGCTCTGAGCTTGGTGACGGACTTGAGGGGGAACAATAGTGTTGAATGCTGGACTGTAGTCAATGAACATCATTTATACATAGGTGTTCCAAACACACACACACAGTCCCGTGGAGCTGAGATGCAACAGCAGTACAGGTGTTCTATAGCTTAAGAAGGACTTCCGCATCATACCACAGTCAGCTCCCTGAGTAACAACACTGCTGCAGCATGGCTAAACCAACTGAAGCACAGTGTGGTGTGGACGGGAGAGACATTATGGCCTGCGAGAGTGACTGGTCGATGTGTGTGCGCGAGTGTGTACACCTGTACTGCTGCCGCACCTCAGCTCCACGGGACTGGCTGGTCTGTGTGTGTGCATGCGTGTGTGTGCATTAGTCAGAGTGTGTGTTTGCCCTCTACTTACGTCTATTTATTGAGGCCTGCACTCTCCCTGTCTCTAACATTTCTCTCTCCCGTAAGCCGTTAAGTGTGTATGTGTATGCGTGCGTGTGTGAATCATTTTAAGAGCTCTGTTTCGACCTCTTCAAGCTGTTAAAATAGTGAGTGAACATTCAATCGAGCAATTTGTGCTCTCCTTATTTCATATCCGTTGCAGAGAGAGACCACATACACAATATAGGTATGCATAAATTGTGTCTTTATGGTCACAATAGACAATGTTGTATTTATAAGAAGCTCCATGGAGTGGTGTTTTCATGTAGCTATTTATTAATCCAAATATTGGTGTGTGTTGCTCTGTCTCTGTTCTCCCCAGATACAGCGATAGAGGGAAGAGGTGGATAGGATCATACGCAGCCAATATGAGATCTCAGAGAAAGGGGGTGGGACAGAAAGAGATATATGTACGTGTATATATATATATATATATAGAGAGAGAGAGAGAGAGCGGAGAGAGACAGGAAGAGATAAAAAGGAGAGAGAGAGGGGGGGGGGGAAGAGAGAGAGAGAGAGAGAGAGAATATTGCATCTGGGAATATGGTGGCAGAGGTCAGTGTGCGGAGAGAAAGATAGAGAGTGAAACGTAAATGATCATGAAAACGCTTCCTCACACTGATGCCCCATGGTAAGCCAGCCCTGCTGTTGGTTGTTTTGAGGGGTCAGAGGTCAGCTATGGGTCCTATAGGTGTTCAATCACATCCAAACTTATTTAAACCTCTGTTCATTATCATTACTCCCAACCATACCTGAGCCCCGCACCATTTGGACCTAACCCTAAACCTGTCTCTCCTGAGGGTTGGATAACCTGATCCACACTGCCAGCAGTACAGCATTGTGTTGTGGCACAGATATGAAAGTGGTCACTAATGCTCAGTTGTTGTTGTTGTTACAGATGATTTAGGAATCCTCTGCATTGTCTACTGTGGCTGGCTGGCTTATACGCCTCTTCAGTCTTTCTCTCTCTATGGATGATCAGTCTGGCTGTCGGCCACAAATACAGATTATGTCCAAATCATATTGCTCTGGACTGTCAGCGAATATGAAGCGCATAACAACCCAATTTGTCGGCTGAACAGTGGAGCAGATGGCTACTGATTATTGTCTCATTGTGCCAGTTTGGTTCCTTTGACTTCTACATCTGGAGACATGACACATCGATATCGGTTTCACTGAAACCTTTACTGCAGTTAACTTACCTCCTCCCTATGGGCTGACTCGTTGTTGTTGGTTATCAGGCCTACAAATGTGATGTCGTCTTCAAAGTTGGCGATGGAGTTGGTGTCGTGCAATGCCACGCAGCTGTGGGTGAACAGGGAGTACAGCAGAGGGCTGGGGAAGAAACACCCCGGGGTCCCCTGTGTTAAGGGTCAGTGTGGAGGAGGTGTTGTTGCCAATCCTCACAGCATGAATTGCCTCAATGGGATGCTACAGTTTGATATTTATTTGTTGTTTCGACTGTGACCAATGCTCCATCATGGCCGTCCAGTTCTGTATCGTAAACAGATACCAAGAGAAAAAGTATATTCTGGAGTCGTATCATTCTATCAGCCAGCGTTGTCTGTGATTCTGCTGCTGTGGATTTAAAGGTTTGAGCTGTAATCATCGACCAGGAATGCCTCACCAAGCGGGCCTCACACCAACACTGACGCTAACAGATGGGCAGTAAATGGGTTGTGAGAAAGGGTGTTCTTCAATGAGGCACTTTCTCTTCACTGCGTTAACAGGAGGTTATTTTGGTCTTAAATGCACTCTGTCTCCCTTTTTCCTTCTAATTCTAAACCTCTACTTTCCTTCTAATTCTGAACCTCTACTTTTCCTTCTAATTCTGAAGCTCTACTTTTTCCTTCTGATTCTGAACCTCTACTTTTTCCTTCTGATTCCGAACCTCTACTTTTTCCTTCTAATTCTGAAGCTCTACTTTTTCATTCTAATCCTGAACCTCTACTTTTTCCTTCTAATTCTAAACCTCTACTTTTTCATTCTAATCCTGAACCTCTACTTTTTCCTTCTAATTCTAAACCTCTACTTTTCCTTCTAATTCTAAACCTCAACTTTTTCCTTCTAATACTGAACCTCAACTTTTCCCTCTAATTCTGAACCTCTAAATAATATTATTATTATTTTATTATTTTTTTGAAAAATATATTATAAACATTCACATCAAATTAAATATTTTGCTTGATCAAATAACATGGAAAACAACCACTTTACAAACCACTTAATATACATGTACATTATTGTATTGTACATAGGCTGGTCATGTAGGTTTGTACCTGTAGATTTACCATCACCATGAAGAAAAACAATGCACAATAGAGTAATTGAGTACATCGAGACATCAAGCAGTTTGTGATGATGTGGCTCAGTTGGTAGAGTGTAACGCTTGCGATGCCAGGGTTGTGGGTTTGATTCCCATGGGGGACCAGTACGAAAATGTATGCACTCACTACTGTAAGTCGCTCTGGATAAGAGCATCTACTAGAGTGGAAAAGGAATGAATAGACCATTTCAGTTTTTCACATAGAAATAAGTATTTCTAGAACCTGGAAAGCATATATCAAGCAAGTTTTTAAGAAAATATTCCACAAGTATTATCAGATTAACTGTTTTGTACAGAGCCAAAACAACAAATCTGTGTCACTGTCCCAGTACTTTTTGAGCTCAATGTATTTCACCCATAGTGGGGGAAGTAGGAGTGCTGAGGGTGCTGCAGCATCCCTTGAAAAGTGGGCATTTACTAGTATTAGCAGACCGATATAGAATTCATTTTTTCAACTTTTCTTTCAGTGAGTTGTATCATTAAGAACAGTATTTTACAGGATTCAGTAGTTGGAATTGTAAGAGATGTTGCCCTGCCCCTTTCTCTGTGATTGACATTCTAATGGAATCCAGAAAGAACAAAACCCTGTCCTCAAACATTCACATCAAATCACATGGAAAACAACCACTTGATGTGCAGTATTAATTTAGCATCCTTACAAACCGCTTCATGTAAATTTACCTTACTATATTGTAGGCTGCTCATCTGGGTTTGTACCAAGGTCCCATGTAAGCTCAGTTGGTAGCGCATGGTGCTTACAACGGCAGGGTTGTGGGTTTGATTCCCAAGGGGGACAAGTAAGAAAATGTGTGCCCTCACTACTGTAAGTCACTCTCCATAAGAGAGTCTACTGAAAATGTTTCACTTTAATTTCAAGAAACTGGAAAAGATATCAAGCAAGTATTTTTATATTCCACAAGTATTATCAGATTAACTGTTTTGTACGGATAATTATCAGACTCAAGTTACAAATGCTAGTAAACACACAAAAACTTTTAGTTTGCATTCTTTCACAAAAGTAGTTCACTGGGCTTTCACTAGTCCTGTATTAGTAGACCGATATCGATGTCTCCAGCGCGGGCAAAAAAAAAAAAGAACAAAAAAATCTGTATCCGTCTCTCCCACCTCTGAAAAAAAGATTGCAGCCCCCCCCACCCCCAAAACTACTAATGACTATCGCTAATGTACACAGGGAAACAACCCTACGTATCAGATCTACCCTTTGTGAGCTTGAGGAATCGGTTAAATCCTAGATTCTTAAACACCTTAGGTTTCACACACCTAATCATTGTGAAATGTCGCATATCATATGGCTGTGTCTGCAGTCGTACTATCTACAGTATACCTGGAGCTTTAGCTGATGCTGTGACTTTAGTGTTTCAGTTTGCACCAGGCAGCGTATTTGTCCTAATCAAAGCTGCTGAGTGTGATTGAATGTGAAGCTCAGAGGAGGGCCACATGTCCTCACGCTAAAGCAGCCCAGCTGCATGTTAATATGGGGTGAATACGCCGTCAAACAGGGAGAGAAAGACAGGGAGAGAAAGACAGGGAGAGAAAAACAGGGAGAGAGAGAGCGAGAGGGAGGGAGGGGGAGAGAAAAAGGGAGGGAGGGAGGTAGGGAGAAAGAAGAGAGGGAGAGAGAGACCCTTCCTTCCATAGGATTACCATGTCAGGCAGGATGGACCACTGCTTAGATTGATTAGAAACTAATCCAGCTGGATAAGCCTGTGTGATTATAAACGCGTGGCCGGCTATCGCCGACACTATCCCCGTCGCTCTTTCTCGCTCTTTCGATTTCTCGATCGTTCTCGCTCTCCTTCTTTCTCAACAGACTGGAGGACCTTGAAGGGAGGTGACACGTGAGTGGTGGTAACCTCTGACGCACACTATTGGATCCTTTTGGAGGGACAAACTGTCCATTTCGCCATGCAGCGCTTGGGTTGCGATTCATGGGAATCTCTTATTCCTCTGGAACGAGAGTGGAAAAGTGGTCCAGTGCTCTCTGTGGTTATAGTCCCAGGACTGTTAGCATGGAAGCAGAAGTTTGTGTGGTCGCTGTGTGTTTGGCTGGGGGTTTGGGAACAGATCTGGGAAAAGAATAGACAGGGTGAAACAGAGGATTAGTGGTATTCTTAACCCAACATGTATGGCCTATAGAGGGGGGAGAGAAAGGGGACAGAGAGAATGGGAGAGAGAGAAGGATAGAGAGGAGTTCAAAAATAAGGTTTCCTCTGTTCTCTACCAGGCATGCTGTGAGAGAATATATATATATTTTTTAAATGTCCAAACTGGTATAGTGCCCTGAATCTCTCTCTCTTCCACAGAATATCCTCTTCAGTCAACTGTACTGTAGGACCAACTGCTCTTTCAATGTTTACCTTCGGCGAGTTCTTCCAGTGTCCTAAACTACTCTCACGCTTTACCCCAATGAGAAATAGAACACCGTTTTTGTGAGTGTGTGTGTGTGTGTGTGTGCTCGCGTGCGAGAACACGGTCCCCGGCCGATCTACTATTTCTATGGGAATGCAGCAGCAGCTTGAGTCTGTCAAGGTTTTCAGATATTATTTGTGGCGGCGGCGAGGAATTCTAGGAGAGTGTTTTTAATGTTAATAAAACAGATGGGTTGGAGAGAACAGGGCCAAATTTGTACTTAACCAAGCAGCGGTGATAAGAGATGTACAGGAAATTGACTTGTGTGTGTGTGTGCGCGCGTGCATGTGCGTGTGTGTGTGCGTGCGTGTCTTTAAAGAAGCCTAGGCAGCATCCAGCCCTTTGAAGAGCAAGGGGGAGCCAGTGGGGCCTAAGTGAGGTGAACTACTCCCTCCCTGACTCACTAGCTTCCTGTTGGACGTCCTCTCGCTGAACCCCCTCCGTGACCATGAACACACAGAGAATCCTTCAACATCTAGCACACACTACCTTTCCTCCCCTCCCTAAATAGCCAAACCCAAAACATGTCATGAAGTGCAGAGGAAAATGCATTGGTTTGGCCTCTTTGTTTAAGCCCTCTCTTTTGGCTTCAGTCAAATGAAACTCACCCTAAATTGATCCCCTTCAAGCCAAAGCATGTTCTCCCTCCATTTTTCTTCTTGACCTCTCACTATGACTTTATTTGTTGTTGTTGCTGCTGTGTTGACAGTTGAATTCCACTCTCCTTTCATATTTTTGTATTTCTGATTGACAGACCAAGGGTCCAGGAGAGAGAGAAAGAGAGATAGAGACAGAGAGAGACAGTGACAGAGAAAGTCAGAGAGAGAGAGAGAGAGACAGAGACTCTGAGTGAGAGAGACAGAAAGGGAGACAGAGAGAACCAATTCAAAGAGTAAAGGAGAGGTCTGGGGAGGAACAGAGGAGTGAAAGGACATCGGGTAATTTGCCTCTACGGCAGGAACAGAATTACAGCACTCAGCAGCTTCAGCACAACCTTTGTGTTCGGACGTAATGAGTGGCCTCTGAAGCCACAGGGCGCCTCCTAAAATACACCAATTACAGTGGAGCAACCCTCGGGAGGTCCCGCTGAACTTCTAATGCTCTCTGTGTCATGGTTAAATGTGTGTGTGGTGGGTGGGTGGGGAGTTTGTTCTATGTGTATTTCTGTTGCAATCAGTTGATGTGTATGAGAATATGAGTGAGTGAATATAAGTGTGCATAAGTTGTGTGTGTCTTTGAGTGTGTGCTTATAACTGTGTACTGTATGTGCCCCCCCACTTCTCTATATGCCTGTGGTTTTTCAGTGTGTGTGTGTGTGTGTGTGTGTGTGTGTGTGTGTGTGTGTGTGTGTGTGTGTCTGCCTGTTTCTCAGTGTGTTTTGTGTGTAACGTAAGCAGCTCAGAGGAGACCCATCTGTGGGGGGAAGAGAGAGAGGCTGTCTGGTCATGTGACCACCCTGCAGTAGATAATTAACAGACACCCTCACCAGAGGACCCGGTGTCTATGAGTGAGTGAATATAAGTGTGCATAAGTTGTGTGTGTCTTTGAGTGTGTGCTTATAACTGTGTACTGTATGTGCCCCCCCACTTCTCTATATGCCTGTGGTTTTTCAGTGTGTGTGTGTTGTGTGTTGTGTGCTGTGTGCTGTGTGCTGTGTGCTGTGTGCTGTGTGTGTGTGTGTGTGTGTGTGTGTGTGTGTGTGTGTGTGTGTGTGTGTGTGTGTGTGTGTGTGTGTGTGTGAACCCTTGGGTTGTGTGTAATTTCTTCCAGGAGAGGAGAAAAGAGTGAAGTGGAGGAGAAGAGAGAGAGAGATATCTCTCCCCTGCACTGGGAACACTCTTCCTTTGCCTCAGTGTCTGCCTTTCTTCCCCTTGCAGAATCAGAGAGAGATAATGTGAACTGTCCTTGGGAATAATGGCATCACACTTCCATCTGTCCACTCATACTGCACCATTTACATTTTTCACAGTTGATCACTTAAACTGTATAGTCAATCAGAATCACAATAAAGGCATAATGTTTGAACATTTGCCCCCATCCTCCCACACTACCATCATTCTAACAGAAAAACAACCACACTCTTGTAGTGTTAGCAGTGGCAATTTTAGCATGTCAATCTAAAACTCAACCATTCCTTTTTATGCATGCCAGCGAACGCTAAACAATACATCAAATGCACTATAACGGTGCCTACAAAAAACTGTTAGGGTCCACTTAAAGCTGTTCCAACAGCGTTGCTTTCCTTTCAGCACCACGGAGTGAATCCTTACCACCGCTACACCTGGCTATCAGCGGAGCCTTGTCTGGCAGCCAAACAGTTTCTTTCTGCCTCATTTACAAACCATAGCTGATATGACTGACTTGCTTAAATAAATGTGTTTGTTTTTTTACGGACTCCTTGTGGATTTCTGTAACTCGATAAGCACCGCATTGTCCTTCAAAAACAATGAATGCTGACATGATGAGTGTTGACTTTTGAACCATACACAAACATTATTACATTTTATGTTCAGTAAATTCATAATATTTGTTCTTATGCCATTACGCATGTAGCTCTAAGTATAAGCAAGTGCAAGCAAAAGAGCTGTGACGAGGTAGGCTTGTTCGTTCAGCACTTTTGAAATGGACAGCGGCGGAAATTCAGATAGACGTTAGTTCAGATAAATTCAGCAAGATGTTGAGGCCTTAACTGTACTCTTCTTTAGGTCACCACAGACAGAGAGAGAGATAGAGAGAGAGAGAGAGAGAGAGAGGCGGACTCAGCACTTAGCCTACCATTAGAAGTTTTTTCATTATGCGGTCTAAAAAAGGAAGGGAAATACAATCACACGGATTCACTTTTATAGACAACATATCGACGCACAAAAGGCTTTTTTTTTGCGCAAACAAAAACATCTCTTGCGATATGAACTGAAATGACATCGGCCTATTACTGAACGTTTTGTTGAACAAAAATATTTGAATGGGAAGAGACTGTCACCGACAAACGTGGTTACAGACCCAACAACATCATATAGTATCCCCTCTTCGTGGAGAAAAGCACAAAGGCTAACTATAAAAACAATGGGTAAGAAAAACAGCGGCATGAATCATTCTAACATTGCCTGAAATGATAAATAAGATACTAATGAGATAGACCTGTATGAGAAATATAATACCGGAGATGTAGCCTACAAACTATGGCATGAGGGAACGATGAGAGGATAAGAGGCAAGCTGTAATTTCCATGAAGACATGAGCGAGCTGAGACGGACGTAGTTTGTATGCCTAGCTATTCGTTCAGCCACACAATTTAACGCATGCTATAATTCTGGCGAGAACCTGCCTATTCGTCTCCATCTTTTTTTGGTTGTGATGGTCGACGGCTCGTCTATTTGCCATGTCTAGCTGAGCCACCATGTTGGATTTTTCCCAGTAATCCGAGTTTAACAGCACAATTCCCATGTTTTGAGACCCTTACAGACAGATGTTTTCAAATCCTTATACCCAGATTTGGACCACACACCCTCTCCACCAAAAAGCAGGCAGGCGAAGCAAATAGGGATTGCTTGGCGACACTCACGGTCAGCCACTGATTTCTTCCGAACCACTCATTGTTGAATTTGCGACTTCTGACTTTCTGAATGTTTATGTCCAAGGGCGATTGAGCACCAAGACGTTTTATCTCTAATTTATCTTCATATGACAAGGGTTGAAAAGGATTTGCCAGTAGATTACTGACATGATTCAGGATGATGATTGCTAATCTAGCTAGCTAGCTAAGAATTTGAAAATATGATGTTGACATGATGAGTCCAATCAAAGCTACGGGAGATATAAGGTGATTTGAAGTCATTTTTATCTGTGGCCAATGACCATTGAGCCTTCTTGGATTGGCTGTATAAATCTATGGCATGCCTGGCTCTCTCGTAGACTCTGCGGTGAAGTAGTGTCCCCATGAGTGACAGAACAGAGTCAGTCATGGCGCAACCAGAGAAGATGAACAATGCCTTTGCTCTGTGCTTTCGCTTGCTGCCCCTCCACCACAGAAAGCACTGAGCTAAAACACAGAAACAGCTGCATTTCAGAGCCGCCTTTTACTCAAAGAAATAGAACAATTTTGTACACTGCTTTATTAATTCAAGGAATCGTTTATTTTTTTACATTGTTTGCTAAACTGATATGTGACAGGAATTAATGCCAGAATTACATGCAAAATAGGCCTTATTTAATTGCCCTAAATGACGGGCCTCCACTGTGTTTGAGTATGTTGTTGAGTGTGTGTGTGTGTGTGCGTTTGTGCAGCATGCTTGCGAGTGACACGTGCGTGTGAGTACTTACATCTAAAGTAGCAGCCACTACAGTCGTAGAGTATCTCTCTACATAGTGCAGATAAAGCAGCATGCAAATTGTTGCCAGAAACACTTCCCTGTTATAATGAGTCCAGGAGATGTTGGCTGATTCAGGGCCAGTCTAAACTCTCCCCAGCTGTACAAATTTTATCTGTCTCTGTAGTGTTGAGAGGAACCGTAGAGGCTGTGTAGTGGTGTTGGGTAGTGGCACTCAATGCTGGGAAAGAGGAGCCACAATAAAACACAAGGCAGAGCAAACAGTAGGGAGAGAGTGAGAGAGAGACAGACAGACAGACAACAAAAAGTACTGTCCCTTTGCCAGGGAAAGAGAGGGGAGGTTTTCAGAAAGACAGTGTGCTAGCAGTGGGTCAGAGGGAATGTATGTGACTGTGAGAGAGAACAGAAAGGAAGGGTGACAGAGTACTCTGCAGGTGACAGTGCCAGACCTCATCACTCATGTATTCCCTGAGCAGCTTCACATCATGTAACATACAGTTGCAAGAAAAAGTATGTGAACCCTTTGGAAATGCCTGGATTTCTGCATGAATTGGTCATAAAATGGGATCTGAACTTCATCTAGGTCACAACAATAGACAAACACAGTCTGCTTAAACTAATAACACACAAACAATTATACATCATGTCTTTAATGAACACACCGTGTATACATTCACAGTGCAGGGTGGGAAAAGTATGTGAACCCTTGGATTTAATAACTGTTTGACCCTCCATTGGCAACAGTAATGACCTCAACCAAACATTTTCTGTAGTTGTGGATAAGACCTGCACAACGGTCATGAGGAATTTTGGACCATTCCTCTTTACAAAATTGCTTCAGTTCAGCTATATTCTTGGGATGTCTGATGTGAACTGCTCGCTTGAGGTCATGCCACAGCATCTCAACAGACTCCAGAAGGCATTTTCTTCTGTTGAAGCCATTCTGTTGTTGATTTACTTCTGTGTTTTGGGTCGTTGTCCTGTTGCATCACCCTACTTCTGTTGAGCTTCAATTGGTGGACAGATAGCCTAACATTCTCCTGCAAAACATCTTGATAAACTTGGGACTTCAGTTTTGCGTCGACAATAGCAAGCTGTCCAGGCCCTGAGGCAGCAAAGCAGCCCCAAACCATGATTCTCCCGCCACCATACTTTACAGTTGGAATGAAGTTTTTTTCTCCACACATAGTTTGTGTGTTCCTTCCAAACAACTCAACTGTAGTTTCATTTGTCCACAGAATATAGCCCTGTAGATCATCGAGGTGCACGTTTGCAAATTTCAGACGTGCAGCAATTTAAAAAAATTGACAGCAGTGGATTATTCCGCGGTGTCCTCCCATGAACACCATTCTTGTTTAATGTTTTACGTATCATAGACTCGTCAACAGAGATGTTGGCATGTTCCAGAGATTTCTGTAAGTCTTTAGCTGACACTAGGATTTTTCTTAACTTCGTTCAGCATTCTGCGCTGTGCTCTTGCAGTCATCTTTGCAGGACGGCCACTCCTTGGGAGAGTAGCAACAGTGCTGAACTTTCTCCATCTACAGACAATTTGTCTTGCTGTGGACTGATGAACATCAAGACTTTTAGAGATACTTTTGTAACCCTTTCTGGCTTTATGCAAGTCAACTATTCTTAATCGTAGGTCTTCTGAGATCTCTTTTGTTCGAGGCATAGTTCACATCAGGCAATGCTTCTTGTGAATAGCAAACTCACATTTTGTGAGTGTTTTTTATTGGGCAAGGCATCTCTAACCAACATCTCCAATCTCGTCTCATTGACTGGACTCCAGGTTAGCTGACTCCTGACTCCAAATAGCTTTTGGAGAAGTCATATAGACTCCCATGATACAGAAATGACATGACCTACTGGAGACCTACCACAGATGTACTGTATGTGTTTGTCTAATGGTTTAGACTGAGACGTCTCTGTGTAGTGTTACAAATTGGCGGAGACAAGCGGCAGCACTAACAAAATGAAATGGTTCAGTAATGGTGACAGTAGTCCTACATGTTGCTATGTTGAAGTCTTCTTCAAACACTGTGCTTAACCAGAGAAAAATGGCTTCTCCGTGAAGCAGATGCAATCAAACTGATGACCCCGTGTCTACATGTATTCACAGAGACAGAGATCAAAAAAATATATTAAAAAAGAGAGACTTGAGTTGTGTTCATTAAAAACATTTACAACTTTTAAAATCGTTTCATGGCTTGACATCCCTATCAATCACTTTGTAAACGTGGGAATTTGATGTCCCCTTCCTGGAAAGGGTCGTTAATATATTGAGCAATCCATGCTAAAACTGAACATTGTTTGGGTAATGTCATAAAAGCAGCCGTTCATTTGTCAGGCCGGCTGGCACTTACAGATGAATGTGTCGTATTTATACATCGGCCTTCGCCTCAGCCAGGCCAATCAGGAGTTCATTCCATCAGTACCTCATTGCACCATTTACCAAAAAGACACCCCAGTGATATTACTACGTGATGGATTACTCCCACCAGCAAAAGAGTTGACAATCTATTTTCCTCAGAGAAATCGTTCATTTTTCTTCCTTCCTACATTAACATATTCCACTTCAGCAGCAATGTGATGCAATAAAGACCAAAGCGGTTGATAGTTTCAGATCAGTTTGGCTGAGGGCGAGTCAGAAAGGGCTGATCATTTTAAAAAGGGAAGCAAAGAAAGAGGAGAAAGAACTTCAAAGCCGTGGCAGAGATAATGGTTCTCAGTGGGAAAGACTGTTGCCAAACATATTCTACTCATTAATGAGGAAGAGGGTGCGGGAAGAGAGGGGAGGGGAGGAAGAGGCTGTAAGGGTGAGTGGAAATGTGTTATAAGTCATTAGTGTAATATTTTATAGCCACAATAATATCATGCTGATATACTAGACTCAGTGGTGGTGCTAGGAGGTTTTCTCTGGAGGAGCTAAAGGGGGTAGCTTGGTCGACGCATAGGGGGTGCTGATCATTTATGGCGTTCATGCAAGCGTGTGTGCGCTCAAGCGAGCTGCATACCTTTCCTACAACAAATGTTCGGCCATCAGTGCCATGAGTGTTGCAACTTCATTGGGATAAACCCGAAGGTACACAAATGCCATCACAAAGTGTGTCCCCAAGGACGCATAGACATATCAGCACCATGGACAGGTAATGTGGCTTGGCAGCTGTTAGAGCCCGTGAAAGTCGGATCAAAGATTTCAGCACCTGACATCTTCACTCAGAGTCAGATGAAGAGGGAGCAGCTGGAGTAGCAATGTTCTCTGGGTGTGATCCATGTCTCCGTCATGGCCAAAAAGTCAATGGACTGAAGGGCAGCATAGGCTGAGGTGAACTCTGCATTCTTTACCACAGATCGGCAGTTCCCAGCTGCCAGAGACCAGGAATTTCACATGGGTGTGTGCGCGCAGAGTACACTAAATTAGGAGGGTTGCAGCCAAGGGGTGGGGGGCATCTGCAAAGCCTACAGGGAGAGGACAGAACAGGTATAGAAAACAAAGACATAGTTGCCAAAGTTACAAAAGAGCAAAATGAGATCTAAAAATAATTAGGTAATATACTTAAGCGAGAGAATGGTGAAGAGCCTTCCTCTCTTTCCTTCCTCAAATAACTTGGTGGAACCGTCTTTGTTTCTGCGACGGTTTTATTTTTGTCACGAGACCACCGCTTACAGCGGCCTCTGAGAAAACCGGGGAGACAGAAGTACTAACACTAATTGCTCATTGCCTTGCAAAGGTGAGGAGCACACCTCCCAGTACTAATTGCCTAGGAGAAGAGAAACCACTCCCCCTCCAAGACAGCCACTGATTACCAAAACAACAACAATCACAAACTGCCCTGCCCCTTAATCCTGGTTGATGTGTGAACAATCATCTGCAAGTTCATAGCAGTCAGCATTTCACAAACCAAATAGGCTACTAGGAAGACAGGCAGGACTTAAAGTAGCCCTGGCTAGCAAAAAGAAAGTACTAGACAACAGACAAATACAACAATTTTACTTATCACTCCTGGAGATATCAGGAGTCCTGTAGCCATAGAATGAAGCACACTCAAATAAAATTGTATTTGTCACATGCGCCGAATACAACAGGTGTAGACCTTAGTTACCACAGTGAAATGCTTAGTTACAAGCCCTTAACCAACAATGCAGTTAAGAAAATCCCTCAAAAAAAAGTAAGAGATAAGAATAACAAACAATTAAAGAGCAGCAGTAAATAATAATAGCGGGGCTATATACAGGGGGTACCAGTACAGAGTCAATGTGTCAATGTGCGGGGGGCTGAGATGAGATGGAGCCTGAAAATCTGGTGATGTACTCAGAAAAGAGTATAGACCATCATACCAAGGACTTGAACGCTCCAAAAGTGGCAGTATCAATACATGTTGAGTGGAATGGGCATATTCGGTTGCTGTCTTAAAAATGTTTGTTTTTGGTCCGGTTTTTATTTCCTGGATTGAGCTATTATACAAACCCTCCAAAGCATCTTTACGAACAAATGGACAGATCTCTGAATCATTCAAGTTATCAAGAGACAGTCTGGTTATTTATTTTCTTTAGCCGCGGAACCCCTAGAATCAATCATTCATAGCTCAATCTGGGGCATAGAGATTGGTGAGCAACATGTGATATCATTGTATGCAGATGACTGTTAGAGATATTTAGAACTCATGCGTGGAAAGGTTAATGATAACACCTTCAAGTCCTGGTTCCAACGTGGCGTCATGAATTTTGAACATGTGTACTGTAATGGATCTTTATTATCATTCAATCAACTACAAGAAAGATTTGGATTATCCAAGACCGATTTCTTGAAGTTCCTAAAACTCGGAAATCGCGTTCAATTACCAACAGAATTTGGATGAACGTAAGGCATCTAGCATAGAAGAAATAATGAAAGAAGCTGTTACGCCAAAGAAGTTGATTGCCAAGTTATATCAAGAGTTGATTGAAACGTTAACTGATGGTTCAGAGGTGTGGCCCACCTCCTCTCCAGCCAGTCATTTGTATTTTGTATTTATTATGGATCCCCATAAGCTTCTGCCAAGGCAGCAGCTACTCTTCCTGGGGTCCAGCTAAATTAAGGCAGTTATACAATTTTGAAAACATTACAATACGTTCACAACAGATTTCACAACAGATTTCACAACACGTTAAATGTGTGCCCTCAGGCCACTACTCTAATACCACATATCTACAACACAAAATCCATGTGTATGTATAGTGCGTATGTTATAGTGTGTGTATGCATGTGTCTGTCCCTGTTTTTGTGTCTCTTCACTGTCTCCACTGTTCCATAAGGTGTATTTTTAAATCTAATTGTACTACTTGCATGAGTTACATAATGTGGAATAGAGTTCCATGTAGTCATGGCTCTCTGTAGTACTGTGTGCATCCCATAGTCTGTTCTGGACTTGGGGACTGTGAAGAGACCTCTGGTGGCATGTCTTGAGGGGTATGCATGGATGTCCAAGCTGTGTGCCAGTAGTTCAAACAGGCAGCTCGGTGCATTCAACATGTCAATACCTCTCACAAATACAAGTAGTGATGAAGTCAATCTCGCCTCCACTTTGAGCCAGGAGAGATTGACATGCATATGATCAATGTTATCTCTCTGTGTACATCCAAGGGCCAGCTGTGCTACCCTGTTCTGAGCCAATTGCAATTTTCCCAAGTCCCTCCACAAGACTGAACAGTAGTCCAGGTGTGACAAAACTAAAGCCTGTGGGACCTGCCTTGTTGATAGTGCTGCATTATAATGGACAGACGTCTCCCCATCTAATGGTGTATCAATATGTTTTGACCATTACAGTTTATAGTCCGGGTTTACTCCAAGCAGCTTACAGGCTTTAGTTGAGGTTTAGGGTTTAGTGAATGATTTGTCCCGAATACAATGCTTTTATATGTTTTATATTTAGGACTAACTTATTCCTTGCCACCCATTCTGAGTGTTAAGTCATCCGCATACATAGACACTGTCACGCCCTGATCTGTCCCTCCAGGTGTCGCCCATCTTCCCCATTATCCCCTGTGTATTTATACCTGTGTTCTCTACTTGTCTGTTGCCAGTTAGTTTTGTTCATCAAACCTACCAGCGGTTTTTTGCCTTGCGCCTTTCTTGTCTATAGTTCCTGTTTTTCTAGGTTTTCTGGTTTTGATCTCTGCCTGCCCTGACCCTGAGCCTGTCTGCCGTCCTGTACCTTTGCCCCACTACTCTGGATTACCGACCTCTGCCTGCCCTGACCATGAGCCTGCCTCCCGTCCTGTACCTTTGCCTGCCCTTGTTCGATTTAATAAACGTTTGTTACTTCAATACTGTCTGCACCTGGGTCTTACCTTGAAACATGATAGACACACTGGCATTACCATTGGCATGTCGTTACGAAAGTTGAAAAAGGTAAGGGGCCCTGGGGAATACCTGGTTCTACCTGGATTATATTGGAGAGGCATCCATTAAAGAACAAACTCTGTGTTCTGTTAGACAGGTATTTTTTTTAATCCACAGTATAGCAGGGGGTGTAAAGCCATAACAGATATGTTTTTCCAGCAGCAGACTGATCGATAATGTCAAAAGCCGCACTGAAGTCTAACAAAACAGCCCCCACAGTCTTTTTATCATACATTTTTGTGTCATTTGTGTAAGTGCTGTGCTTGTTGAATGTCCTTCCCTATAAGCGTGCTGCAATTTGTTTACTGTAAAATAGCATTGTATCAAGTAAAACACATTTTTCCCCAAATGTTTACTAAGGGTTGGTAACAGGCTGATTGGTCGGCTCTGAGTCAGTAAAGTGGGCTTTACTATTCTTAGGGAGTGGAATGACTTTTGCTTCACGCCGGGCCTGAGGGTCCTGCTGTATCACACATTGACTACTGAGGGTTCCCAATGTTTGCGGGGGGCCACATTAACATTTCAGCTGTTAATAAGGGGGCATTGTTCTGCACTGTTTGCGTTAAGGGGGTGTGTCACAATATCTATACATTGAACCACTTTTGCAGTCAAATATCAGTACACAACCATCCATTTCATATAGAACGAAAACCTTAGGAGATATGTAAAAACATGGTCGCGCTTTGTAATATCTCAACTTGCCACTAGCCTATTAGTACTATCAAACTTCACCCATATATTACACTGCTGACGGGTATGGAGTGCAACATTACTAGTTAGCTTGTGTTCTCTGAACAATAACACCACTGTTCCTGTACCAGAATGTGTATACTGTATTATAGGTTATAGCCAAGAGAGGAGGAAGTGGCGGCTTGTTAGAGCACAGGCATGGTTCTAATGTCAGTGGTGCTCATGACGACCCCCATTAACAATTGAAATGTCAATGTGGCTCCCCTCAAACATTGTAACATTGGGAACCCTCGGTACATGTGTGACAGGACCTCGTACGCAGGAGTAGACTATAATGAACACGTGGGCTTCCCGCACATTGTAATCATGTATTTTCCATTCCATTGTTTGCTCAGTTTGTAACTGTAGTTGGTTAAGTAAACATTATCCCCCCCCCCAAAAAAAGGCATTGAATGATAACCAAAACAGGACATGGACCCATGCTGCAATATTTCTATTTACAATTTCATCCACATCCTCACTTTATGTCAGTATTACAATATTACTGCTTGCTCAGCCCTCTGTCCTTGGTCTGCATTGCACAGCACGGGAGTCCTCAGTCCTGCAAAACACATGAAACGCATAAGTAGGTTGTTAAATTGTCAATATGTCCGCCATGGCTCTGGTCCATACATGACACTTTTGCTGTTCTCATTTTGCTGTCGGGTTACTACCCACTGTGAACAGCAACAGGCCGGTCAAGTCACCCACGATTGTGTTCCTAACTCTACTTCACATAGGTGGTGTAGAGATTTTATCAGGGTTGTACAATCACGCATGGTGACCTGATTTGCATTTTCTTTGAGAGAGAGCGAGAGAGAGAGAGAGAGAGAGAGAGCTTGTGTGCATGATGATGTTATTTACAGTGATTCTGGGCAAACTTCAGTGAGGCTGAACTGTTGTGGTCTGTTGACTCCTGGAACGTGGACACGAAGGTGGAGCTAGTGAAGAATCACATTGTCTGTCTTTCATGGATCAATGTATCGCCAAAGTTCTATGAACTTGACAATGACATACTCCGACATTGGGTTTCCGCCACTTCTGAATCCCCCAGACGAAGTTCGGCCCACATTCGTTTTCAACGGGAGCACGAGGAGGAGTAATGCACAGGGGATTGTGGAAAGGTGAGTGGTGCGAACCCTGCTAGCGGGGCGATAAAGTAGAGCTTATGCAAATTGCACGCGGCCACCTCTGCCGTTGTCCAATCAGGTGAGGAGCAAATATGTACTTGAAAATCTTCCGTTCGTGAAACATAGTTCCAAAAAAACATGGAGCCAAGAGCTGGAAGTGAGCTCAAGAAGAACGATGGAAAAGTGGAAAAGCGTTGCAGTAACTACTGACAAAGAAGAACATAGAGGGGAAGCGGCTGCTTTAGAAGTGGGATGCACTGTTGAGCTATGTCCCAAGGGGTTCGTGCTGATTTTACGAGATTGTGACAGCCGGTTAAATGGGGTCCCTTGAGAAGGCAAGAACAAGATATATGTCAGGAGAAGTGCAGTATTATCGCAAGGAGACGTATACTTGGAATACAGAGGAGGAATGGAGGGAATAAGAGCAGCAGAGGAGGTCTAAGAGAGAGAGGGAGGAAGAGGGTGAACTTGAGTCGGTTAAAAATGGCAGGAAAAGGGAGATGGTTTGTTAAAGAAGAATGGTAGAAAGTGTAAGCAGAGTGAGCTGAAGACAGGAGGAGAAATGGAAGTGAATGAGGGTGAAGTGTCGGAGGTGGTAGGGGTGGTGAAGTTCTCGGGAGCCCGAGACTTGCACCGAGGTTCAGGATAAAGATGAGTCTGTGACAGTAGGAGTGAAGTTGAGAAAAGTGGACCCTTGCCTTTTGGCTGATCCATTTGTGGTTTCAGGGTGGGTGAAAACAGAGTTGGGTGCAGTGGAATCGGTGAGAGTATCCAGAAATGGTTGTGTGATAATTGACGCAGACAGGGTGGCGTGAGTGATGAAACAGAAGAGTCGTTGTCTGTTCTTTTGAATTTTGATGTTGAGTCTTTGCCCGACAAAGTGATGTTATGATATATAAGTTATCCTGTACGAGCTTTTGTGCCAAATACATTACGTTGCTACAGGTGTTAAACTTATGTGGCAGGAGATTCCTAGGTGTGAGAAGTGTGCAGAAGGGCATGAGACAAAGGAATGTGTAGCATTGGGGAAAGTAGTGGAATGTGTTAATTGTAGGGGTGCCCATGTGACTGGGAATCAGAAATGTCCCGTGCAAGAGAGGCAGGTTGAGGTTTCCAGGGTCAGAGAAGTTGTCATATGCTGAGACAGTGAAGAAAGTAGAAGGAGAAGGATCAAGGGGGAGGGATCCTGAGAGGAGGGGTGTGAGTAGTAGATCTGTACCAGCACAAAGAGATAGGTCAACAAGTGATATATGTTTCAGTAAGATTGGATTTTTAGCATTTACAGCAATGGTTATTAACTGTACTGCAGGGATGGAACGTAAGTCGCAGACAATTGAGGTTGTGGCGGCAGCTGCAGAGAGGTATTTGGGTGTACGAGACTTGACGTCAGAAGAGTTACAGGGTGTGTTAAGTGGTGGTGTCTCGTCCTTTCAGGTTGTTGGCCTGAAGTAGGACTAAATAGATTTAAATAGTGGAGTAGGTTGGTGTTATTTTTTATTACTATAAAATAAAATAAATTGTGAGTGTAGTGTTAGATGGTAGGGTTAAGCAAAGTATAAGGGAGTTGTACCCCTGTACCCCCCCATCGCCATTAAACCTCGTCGAACAAGAAGACGGAGTTTAAAACCAATCATCGTTGTGTCTGCTCTTCCAAATCGATATGATTTTGCTTTGCTAGGATACATCAGCTTAGTGGCGTGGAGGAGGATTGCAGAGATTGTTGGCGTTGATGGCGGGTGAAGAGAGAACAAGTTTTACTTGTGCTGCTAGCTAGCTGTGAACATCAAGCAACCTAGACCTCAAAACTATGATCAAAGTCAACAAAGGATTAGAAATCACCAGTAACACTAATTATAACATTGTAAATTATACACCAAGCATGCCTTTCCCATGTAATATGCTACCAATTGGATGATGGTATCTTAACATTATGATTTTCATATATTATAGCTTATGGCTCTTTCATTATACCGGTGTCATGACATTGATGATTATAGCTCACTCCCTGCAAAATACATAGGCCTACATGCACATGAATGGGTAAAGAAAATTGTGGCTTTGACTTGCAAACATTGTTGTGCAAATCTCCCTTTACCCATAATCAACACCAACATCTCTGCAATCCTCCTCCATGCAATTGACCTGTTTTTGTCTCTGTATTCTAAAATATTCTCAGCAAATTAACGAGGCTCCCCATGCCACATTATTTTCATTTTTTTATATATTTTTTAATTAGCCTACAAATTGCCAGATCCTTGTTTTCATGTATGGTACTGTACCTAGAACACAAGGGTTGGATTTGCACAAAACAATGTCAGAAAGATCATGTTGAAAACGTCTGATGGTTAGCCTCATATACATTATCTACTGGTGTAATTTTAAATGAGAACATATAGCTAGTATCAACATGCAAAGGATGTGTGAGTTTAGCTATTTTCTGCTGCAGATGTACAATGACAAGGGGCACATTGATTGCACATGCCCAGCAGGCCAGTTACACCATCATACTGTAGGACTATGGCCGCATTGGTGATGCATACCATTATGATAAGCTGCAAACTGGGTCCACATGGCTCATACCCTGAGACAGAGTGATAATCAAATAAAACCGATTGGAGAGCTCACAACTGGACAAAAATGTAATGTTCCCTTGAGAAAGAAACACAGAAACCACAGTTAGAGACAGATCCCCTTTGCTCTTTTTATTGCAGGGTTGTGGTGAATGAACATTGACCCTAGTTCATCTTGAAATGTTTTTAAGTTAACAATTAAAACAAGTTTAAACACTTCAATTCAATGAATCAACATTGAATGAATCCAAAAATAATTTCCAAATATACAAATAATGTAACTTGTTTGTGAATGTTAGACATCTTAATAAGAAGGCTATTATTACTAAAGCATCATTTTGGGTGAACAAAAAAGTCCATACCAGAGTTGACCAACCTTGCTCCCCTCCCTGATCTACTTGGTGAGCACACTTCTATTCCAGACCAGCAATAATACACAGTATTATCAACTCATTAGGTTTGATAAGTTGAATCAGGTGTGTTAGTGCTGGCCTGGAACAGAAGCCTGCACACCCAGCATCCCTCCAGGAGAAGGATTGGCATGATACAGTTGTAATACATTTGTAGCCTACATTGTGTGATTTAAACTGTGCTGTTGTGTACAACATTTGCTAAAATACACATGACGAAAAGTATGTGGACACCTGCTCTTCGATAAAAAAACATGAGCTGGCGCATACCCAGAATAATAGTTTGTGTGGAGGTGCTGACTAACGAAGAATAGACTATAAACTATCAAAAGAAAGAAAGTCGCACACTTCCAGCAATTTAATGGTTATTTGCCAACGTTTCGGTATCACCTGCTCGTCGAACATCTCAAATCATGGGCATTAATATGGAGTTGGTCCCCCCTTTTCTGCTATAACAGCCTTTATTTTTCTGGGAAGGCTTTCCACTAAAGGTTGGAACATTGCTGCAGGGACCTGCTTCCATCCAGCCACAAGAGCATTAGTGAGGTCGGACACTGATGTTGGGAGATTAGGCCTGGCTTGCAGTCGTCGTTCCAATTCATCCCAAAGGTGTTTGATGGGGGTAATTAAGGTCGAGGCTCTGTGCAGGCCAGTCAAGTTCTTCCACACAAATTTCGACAAACCATTTTTGTATGGACCTCACTTTGTGCACAGGGGCATTGTCATGCTGAAACTCCCCCAAACTGTTGCCACAAAGTTTAGAATGTCACTGTGTGCTGTAACTTTAAGATTTTCCATCCACTGGAACTAAGGGGCTGAGCCCGAATCATGAAAACAGCCCAAGACCATTATTCCTCCTCCACCAATCTTTACAGTTGGTGCTATGCATGGGGGCAGGTAGCGTTCTCCTGGCATCCGCCAAACCAAGATTAGATTGAAGCGTGATTCATCACTCCAGAGAACGCGTTTTCACCTCTCCAGAGTCCAATGGCAGCGAGCTTTACACCACTCCAGCTGACGCTTGGCATTGTGCATGGTGATCTTAGGCTTGTGTGTGGCTGCTCGGCCATGGAAACCCATTTCATGAAGTTGCTGACGAACACTTCTTGTGCTGATGTTGCTTCCAGAGGCCGTTTGGAACTCGGTAGAGAGTGTTATAACCAAGGACAGACGATTGTTATGCGCTAAGCGCTTCAGCACTTGGCTGTGAGCTTGTGTGTCATACCACTTCGTGGCTGAACCGTTGTTGCTCCTAAATGTTTCCACTTCACAATAACAACACTTACAGTTGACCGGGCAGCTGTAGCAGGGCATACATTTGACAAACTGACTTGTTGGAAAGGTGGGCTCCCGAGTGACGCAGTGGTCTAGGCACTGCATCTCAGTGCAAGAGGTGACACTACAGTCCCTGGTTCAATTCCAGGCTGTGATTGGGAGTTCCATAGGGCGGTTCACAATTGGTCCGGGGTAGGCCGTCATTGTAAATAAGAATTTGTTCTTAGCTGACTTTCTTAGATAAATAAAGTTTAAAACCTCTTGATCCTACCAATACCGGATCCGGGAGCGTGACTACAGGCTCAGCTCATTACCATAACGCAAAATGCGAAAAAAATATTCTTAGAAATATTTAACCTCCACACCTATACAAGTCCAATAGCTCAAATGAAAGATAAACACCTTGTTCATCTACCCAGCAAGTCAGATTTCTAAAATGTTTTACGGCGAAAACACACCACACATTTATATTAGACCACCACCGAAACAAAAGACCTGCGGCGGCCATTTTGTCCCAGAAAATATAAAATTATAAAAGCAGGATTAAAAAATAAATCATTCACTAACCTTTTGAAAATCTTCATCAGATGACAGTAATAGGACATGTTATACAATACATTTAATTTTTTTTCAATAATATGCTATTTATATCCATAAATCTCTGTTTACAATGACAAAAATTTTGAAAAATGCTACTCAAATGTCCAGAGAAATTATGATAGCTCCGACAGATAACGTCAGATAACAAGCAATACACATGACTAAATATACATGTTCTACATATAGTTACAAAGATACACTTCTTCTTAATGCAACCGCTGTGTTACATTTATTTTTAACGTTACAGAATTCGTTCACTAGGCTACAATATGAGGCGGCGCTCAGATATTAGCTGTATGTCTCCTCTACGTTTGGAGAGCACAGAAACCCAAAATGAACCACATAAATATTCCCTTACCTTTGATGTTCTTCGATCAGAAGACGAGGAAGGAGTTATACTTACCCAATACATCGTTTGGTTTCAAGTTGTGTGTCTCTGTATTAGCATATGCTTACAGCTTCAGCTGAAATGCACCCAAAATGACTTCTGGTCCCGCACTCTTGCGCATCAAAACTTCAAAATTACATATTATATGTCGACTAAACTGGTCAAACTAAGTGCAGAATCGAGCATTAGGATGCTTTAATCGTGTAAAACAAAGATCAGCGCTAACAGATAAACCGAAGTCAATTGGTGCTTCATGGAAAAAGTGTCCGGCGTGCGCAATAGAGTGCCTGTATTTCCCCGTGACCCGAATGATTTCGCCCGCCAAAGGATGGGGGCGCGCTAGATTCTAACAAAGGACGCGTCATTTGAAAGCAGACATCGCGCTGAACACACAGAAACAAAAAAAATTTAAAAATTTAAAAATTTTAAAAATTTAAATAAAAAATAAAATACAATTAAAAACACGCACAAACTATTCCTGGATCCGTAGCTGGTTGGGAAGGGTGGGGGCGATGACGTCAAAGTTGACCCAACTTTGCTGTTGAGAGGAGGGTGTTTGGAAGAAAGGCTGCCCTGGGAGTTCTGCTTTACATACAGACATAATTTAAGTTTTAGAAACTTTAGAGTGTTTTCTATTCAATAATAATAATTATATGCATATATTAGCAATTTTGGAGGAAAAAAAATGTCAGTTTACTATGGGCACGCACTTCCTCCAAAGGGGGCAGTATTCAGCCATAGGATCAAGAGGTTAAAAGGTAAATGACGGTACCATGTTGAAAGTCACTGAGCTATTCATTACAGGCCATTCTACTGCCAAGGTTTGTCTATGGAGATTGCTTAGGTGTGTGCTCGATTTTATACACCTGTCAGCAACGGGTGGGTGAAATAGCCGAACCCACTAATTTGAAGGGGCGTTCACATACTTTTGGCCATATAGTGTATGAACACATACAACCCATGGCATACAAGGTTGTGCCAGCAGTCTGTTGGGACCTTCACTGGGACCGAAACCAGCTGCAGACAGGCTTTCACAGCTCTCCATATCTGAGGACAGACATCACAAAGAAACTGGCTTCATTTGATTAGTTAGACAGCCCTGACTATTATCTCTCTGTCTGTCTTCATAGTGTTTCTCTCTAGGGACTAAAACTGGAGAATATTTGCATAATGTCATCCCACAACCTTCCCAATCTAACTAGTACACCTACTCCCTTTTCTGACAGCTGGAGCATAAATCCTTTCACCGCCTTCCATTGCTGTTATCTACAAATGCATTTGGAGCACAAGTTTTTAATTTACAATGATAAGTAGACCCACATCAAGATAAGCTAATATGAAGTTAACTAGCTGATGAAATTTATCTTAGCAACAGTACAGTTGGCAAGCTAGCATCATTCTATAGCTAGAGGACTCCTGATATCTCCAGGAGTGATAAGTATATTTTTTGTCTTTAGCTTTGTCTGTCTAATAGTCTTTTTTGCCAGCTATGGCCATCTACTTTAAGAGCTGCCTGTCTTTCCAGAAGCCTACCTGGTGTGTGATCTTCTGACTGCTCATAACTTGCAGCTGATTGTTGACACATTAAACAGGATCAAGGGGCAGGGCAATTTGTGACTTGTGTCGTGACTTGACTTTGACATGAATCTGAAGACTGTTATTTATTGAATCAACTAACTATGTGTAATTGTTACCCAATTAAATGAATCATGCAACACTTAACTCTAGGATCTGGGGAACCACGAGAGCGGTTCATTAAAGAGTTACCATCTTAAACTCTAAAAGGTATTTACCTATCACATCTATAAACAGTCAACTTATTAATCATAACCTCGTATCATATCATCATTCTGAACAGTCGTAACCTCCTTGCATCTGCGACAACCAGAGCCTTACTTATGATTCAGTACTACACAAATTGGTTGAATTGTTTATTTACTAGCTAATTAAATGGGAACACAGGATAAACACACACACTCTGCACCGGTTATTGACAGGAGACGTGATACACTGAAAGCATGTCCCTAGAGGAATGACAACAACATGGATGCTTGTTAAAGAAGAGATGGAGAAGGAGCGATAGGAACAGGGACACAACATTGTCACTTTCAGAAATTACTCTCACCTACAATAACCATATACAGTGACTTGCGAAAGTATTCGGCCCCCTTGATCTTTGCGACCTTTTGCCACATTTCAGGCTTCAAACATAAAGATATAAAACTGTATTTTTTTGTGAAGAATCAACAACAAGTGGGACACAATCATGAAGTGGAACGACATTTATTGGATATTTCAAACTTTTTTAACAAATCAAAAACTGAAAAATTGGGCATGCAAAATTATTCAGCCCCCTTAAGTTAATACTTTGTAGCGCCACCTTTTGCTGCGATTACAGCTGTAAGTCGTTTGGGGTATGTCTCTATCAGTTTTGCACATCGAGAGACTGAAATCTTTTCCCATTCCTCCTTGCAAAACAGCTCGAGCTCAGTGAGGTTGGATGGAGAGCATTTGTGAACAGCAGTTTTCAGTTCTTTTCACAGATTCTCGATTGGATTCAGGTCTGGACTTTGACTTGGCCATTCTAACACCTGGATATGTTTATTTTTGAACCATTCCATTGTAGATTTTGCTTTATGTTTTGGATCAGTCTTAGGTCTTTTGCAGACTCCATCAGGTTTTCTTCCAAAATGGTCCTGTATTTGGCTCCATCCATCTTCCCATCAATTTTAACCATCTTCCCTGTCCCTGCTGAAGAAAAGCAGGCCCAAACCATGATGCTGCCACCACCATGTTTGACAGTGGGGATGGTGTGTACAGGGTGATGAGCTGTGTTGCTTTTAAGCCAAACATAACGTTTTGCATTGTTGCCAAAAAGTTCAAATTTGGTTTCATCTGACCAGAGCACCTTCTTCCACATGTTTGGTGTGTCTCCCAGGTGGCTTGTGGCAAACTTTAAACAACACTTTTTATGGATATCTTTAAGAAATGGCTTTCTTCTTGCCACTCTTCCATAAAGGCCAGATTTGTGCAATATACAACTGATTGTTGTCCTATGGACAGAGTCTCCCACCTCAGCTGTAGATCTCTGCAGTTCATCCAGAGTGATCATGGGCCTATTGGCTGCATCTCTGATCAGTCTTCTCCTTGTATGGGCTGAAAGTTTAGAGGGACGGCCAGGTCTTGGTAGATTTGCAGTGGTCTGATACTCCTTCCATTTCAATATTATCGCTTGCACAGTGCTCCTTGGGATGTTTAAAGCTTGGGAAATCTTTTTGTATCCAAATCCGGCTTTAAACTTCTTCACAACAGTATCTCGGACCTGCCTGGTGTGTTCCTTGTTCTTCATGATGCTCTCTGCGCTTTTAACGGACCTCTGAGACTATCACAGTGCAGGTGCATTTATACGGAGACTTGATTACACACAGGTGGATTGTATTTATCATCATTAGTCATTTAGGTCAACATTGAATCATTCAGAGATCCTCACTGAACTTCTGGAGAGAGTTTGCTGCACTGAAAGTAAAGGGGCTGAATAATTTTGCACGCCCAATTTTTCAGTTTTTGATTTGTTAAAAAAGTTTGAAATATCCAATAAATGTCGTTCCACTTCATGATTCTGTCCCACTTGTTGTTGATTCTTCACAAAAAAATACAGTTTTATATCTTTATGTTTGAAGCCTGAAATGTGGCAAAAGGTCGCAAAGTTCAAGGGGGCCGAATACTTTCGCAAGGCACTGTACTTTGCACACAAACCTCCGCCCGTTTGAGCAAGATATCGTGAATGGATTTACGTGAAATGCCTGCGTTCGCTGGGGATCTCTCGGTGAAGGGGCAGCCTTGGAAAGGGGGTTGGGCCTTTTCGCGGCACGCGTGTAAGGCTCTGGTTGTCCGAAATGGTTCCAACAATTCTTCTACTGTTGTCCTTCTTCGTCATTGTCTGGTATCAGGTGACTTGTCGGGTAGTCCTGAACAGAACTACATAGTTTATTTTTCTTCCATTCGCTCTTGAAGATGCTTCTTTGAAGATAGGCTAGCCAGTCGTATGGATGGTTCCCCAGTGGGGTGATAAGAGTAGCAAAATACGATGCTTTGAGCAGAGCAACAGGATGGTCCTACTTAAATTCGCTTCCAAAGCCACCTTACTTAAGACAGCTAATTTGCCGTACCAGTGATCGTCCGGGAGGTGATTTTATTGTCTCTACCTTCGGTTGAGATTCAAAGTTCAAACCACTTTAAACATGTAGCTGCTACTTCACACTTTTTCTGGTTCCATGTGTTAATTCGTAACCCATCATTTATACCTTTTGCTCAAAAGGGGCGGTTCCGGATGGCTGGCACGCTCCCTGACCTCACTTTGGGGCGGTGATTACTCACTGTGCAAAGTTATGGAAAACAATTATCTCTTATAGCTTCTCAAATCGCATCCCTTCCTTAAGGAAATACTGTAACTTGGAAAGTACACACACTAACAAAGCTAAGGTTTTCATACTATGAGTTGAGCATGTAATATGAAAAATTATGAAAGTGTTTCTGTTAATACATTTTTTAATGACATCACAAAATAACAAACAAAATGACATTAGTGTTCTATAGATTGCCTCTGACCATTACCCACGTTCTAAATATTGTTCCAGTATTCGCTTTTGAAAGTGTTAGAGTTTCAGCGGGATTAAGCACATTCCTTTGATGAATTTTGAGAGCACAGGTCTGGATCTTCTACCTTCAGGTGAATGGGAGTCTGATTGAAGTTATTCATTGCACACGTGATCTGACCTATTTGGATTCTCGTGGTCAGTCATGACACATGTTTTGGTGGCTGTATTGGAGGTGGAGTGGTTTCTCCTCTCCAAGGCAATCAGCAATTAGTACAGGGAGGTGTGCTCTTCACCTCCGAGAGGCAAATAGCAATTAGTGTTAGTACTTCAGTCTTCCCTGGTTTGTCAGTGGCAGCTGTAAGTGGCTGTCGTGTTAGTGGTGATCACCTCGGCAAAACTAATACTGTCACCGGAGCAAAGACCGTTCTGTCGAGTTATTTGTGGAAGGAAAGCGAGAAAGGCTCCACACCGCTCTCTCACTTTACTATCTTACCTAGTTATTTTTAGATCTAATTTTGTAGCTTTGGCAACTATGTGTGTTTTCTATACATGTTCACTCCCCTGTAGGCTTTACAGATGCTCTCCACCCCTTGGCTGCAAACCTTCTAATTTACTGTACCCTGCGCTCACAAGGTTACAAACAAAAAGGGAGTCGCAGCAGTGTACAAGAGCGGTGGGGTATGTCAATGTAAATTGTCCGGGTGGCGATTTTTATGAATTGTTCAGCAGTCTAATGGCTTGGGAGTAGAAGCTGTTGAGGAGCCTTTTGGTCCTAGACTTGGTGCTCCGGTACCGCTTGCCATGCAGTAGCAGAGAAAACAGTCTATAACTTGGGGTCCTGGTGTCTCTGACAATTTTATGGGCTTTCCTCTGACACCGCCTATTAAATAGGTCCTGGATGGCAGGAAGCTTGGCCCCAGTGATGTACTGGGACGTTCGCACTACCCTCTGTAGCGCCTTACGGTCAGATGCCGAGCAGTTGCCATACCAGGCAGTGATGCAACCCGATCAGGATCCTCTCGATGGTGCAGCTGTAGAACCTTTTGAGGATCTGCGGGCCCATACCAAATCTTTTCAGTCTCTTGAGGGGGAAAAGGTTTTGTCGTGCCCTCGTCACGACTGTCTTGGTATGTTTGGACCATGATAGTTTGTTGGTGATTTGGACACCAAGGAACTTGAAACTCTCGACTCGCTCCAGTAGAGTCCCATCGATGTTAATGGGGGCCTGTTCGGCCCGCCTGATGATGATGCTGGAGTCGTGTTTGGCCACACATCTAACATCCTTCAAAAGATTAGAATCTTGGTAATCAAACTACATTTTCCGATTTAAAAACGCTATTCCAGAACACAAATGCCATGCTTTTGTTTGAGAAGAGCAATCAACAACCACAAACATTTTCCGCCATGACAGTTTTGACACATTCACATCTGAAGGTAAAATGATGACATTCTGGTTTCTTGCTCTTATTTCTCTTCCTGAGGGTCCCAGTGATCAAATGAAGTGCTATTTTCTTTGATAAAATCTATTTTTATAGCCTAAAATGAAACATTTTGTAAACCGTTTGTGTCCATCTCTATCAACTTTTTAATGAGCATTCAACGTAATTACACACGATAAACAATTGTTTATCTAGACATAGTTGGTTTCTTTGCAATCCTATGGATGTTTGCAACACAGCCGAAGTGACCGAAGTGAACTGATTTGAAGACAAGGAGCAATGACTTCATTGCGCACCAATTATATTAGCGAAGCTTCGTTGATTGACTGTATTTCTGCCCAATGACCACTGATCTTCTTGAAATCTAGCTGGGTAGATAGCCAATGAGCTGAGGTAAAGGCCAGTATGTGATGGTTATGGGTTGGACCACCATCCCTTGTTTGTAAACACACGCGTAACAAACTTCATTCTCGCCATTGACCATCAGAGTAGTTGCAGTCACGCTTGTTACGCACAGTAGTGTTATGGAAAGTAGTATTTAGGAAAGTGTTTTTTCAACGATTTCATTGAAGACATCATGGCGAATAAATTAGGAAAAGCGAAGTCCAAGTCTAAGTATACAGATTTGCACCAGATTATAGAAGAGAATGATCGGGAAAGTGAGACAGATTTTTTTGTTTGAGGAATCTTTGAGTGTTATGAACATTGAGGGGCTGTTTCTGCAAGGACAGGACGTACTTCTGGACAGGTAAGTGCTAATGCCGTTTTATGAAATATAAATATATATATATATTTTTTTTTTGCAAAAATATTATTATTATTATTTAATTATTTTGCAATTTGCAATGAAATGTGTAACGTACACATTGGCTATAGTGTGTGTGTGTGTGTGTGTGTGTGTGTGTGTGTGTGTGTGTGTGTGTGTGTGTGTGTGTGTGTGTGTGTGTGTGTGTGTGTGTGTGTGTGTATGACCCATAACCTGTGTGTGTGTATTGTTTGTTTGTTTGTTTGTTTGGGTGTGTGTGTTTTTTGGTTTGTTTGGGTGTATATATATATATATATATTCCATGTCAGATATATACACTGCTCAAAAAAATTAAGGGAACACTAAAATAACACATCCTAGATCTGCATGAATGAAATATTCTTATTAAATACTTTTTTCTTTACATAGTTGAATGTGCTGACAACAAAATCACACAAAAATGATCAATGGAAATCAAATTTATCAACCCATGGAGGTCTGGATTTGGAGTCGCACTCAAATTTAAAGTGGAAAACCACACTATGTAATGTCCTTAAAACAAGTCAAAATGAGGCTCAGTAGTGTGTGTGGCCTCCACGTGCCTGTATGACCTCCCGACAACGCCTGGGCATGCTCCTGATGAGGTGGCGGATGGTCTCCTGAGGGATCTCCTCCCAGACCTGGACTAAAGCATCCGCCAACTCCTGGATAGTCTGTGGTACAACGTGGCGTTAGTTGATGGAGCAAGACATGATGTCCCAGATGTGCTCAATTGGATTCAGGTCTGGGGAACAGGCGGGCCAGTCCATAGCATCAATGCCTTCCTCTTGCAGGAACTGCTGACACAGGATCCAGTTGCAGAGGGAGGTGTTTAGTCCCAGAGTCCTTAGCTTAGTGATGAGCTTTGTGGGCACTATGGTGTTGAACACTGTGCCGATCATCCTTGAGATGTTTCTTCATCTTGATTGGAGTCCACCTGTGCTAAATTCAATTGAATGGACATGATTTGGTAAGGCACACACCTGTTTATATAAGGTCCCACAGTTGATAGTGCATGTAAGAGCAACAAAAAAAAAGCCATGAAGTCAAAGGAATTGTCTGTAGAGCTCAGAGACAGGATTATGTTGAGGAAAGATCTGGGGAAGGGGACCATAACAACTCTGCAGCATTGAAGGTCCCCAAGAACACAGTGGCCTCCATCATTCTTAAATGTAAGAAGTTTGGAACCACCAAGACTCTTCCTAGAGCTGTCCACCTGGCCAACCTGAGCAATCGGGGGAGAAGGGCCTTGGGCAGGGAGGTTTTATTAACCTTTTGAGAACACAAATGATAGGTTATTTGAAGGTAATTAAAAAAAGTTCAGAGAACATTTTTCAATAAGACGTTTAATAACACCGATAGCTAAGTTTGGGTTAACTGTTTTGAACTCCAAGCACAGGACACATGGAATTTCATTTGCTTAGGCATTAATCATGCAAATCCATAAATGTTTTTATTACGGCACGGTGTCAGTGAGATTCCAACCTATGGTCTTCTGTTCTCTATGCTGCACCACCAGGATGGAGATATCATGCCATGTTTTTAAAAACATTTTTAAGACTTTTCAAACCGATCCCATTTCAAAGGAATCGAGCATTAAGACCAGGTGTGGCCAATTAGTGACATTGGCAAACACACCTGAACACACTTAACAAGATAGAAGATAGAGAGAGTTTGTTGATGCTGAGAACAGAATGCAAATGTTTTGAAATGTTTTTAAATGCAAATGTTTTTTTAAGTGTTTATGGAAAGTTTCCTTAATGTTCTCTGAACAATTTGAGAACATGACTTTAAATAAAACCACGAGGAAACCTGTAGAAAAGTATTGAAATTCCTACAGAAGAATTTGTTTCTTAATGTTCTCTGAACTATTTGAGAACATTCCCAATGCCAAACCAGTTGGAGAACATTCCTAGAACATCACCAAAATGTAAATGAAATGTAACCATGTTTGAACTTTTAGGAAACGTTCTGTTAAAATAATAAAATACAAAGAAAAAAATGTTGGACTAAGAATGTTTCTGAAGCCAACCTACTGGGCACAGACTTCAAATCAACGCAATTCAATTGAATTGAAATTACATGGAAACAATGTGATTCAACCAGTTTGTGCCCAGTGGGGAAGCAACTATCCTGCACCATTCCCAGAAAGTTGTGATAAGGTTGTATGCAAAATAACCATAGGACAACCACCCTCTAAGAAACATATATATGGTTCTCAGAACGTAGCTGACTAACTGACGGACCATCATCTCTAGGGGAGCCAAACCACCCTACTCCTAGTGAATGTGATTATGACTGACTCATACAAGCCCATAGGTCGATGGTCCAACTTCTCTCCTCCCTCTATTTCTCTTATTATTCTACCCCCTTTTCTTCTTCTGTTTTCTCCCCTCCTCTTTTTGATTCCTTGCTCCTTTCCTCTCTCCTCTATTGTGCTCTTTTCCTTTCCTTAGATTGAGTCTTCTCCCCCACCCCACCCCCACACTCCTCCTTTCCTCTTTGTGTCGAGGGGCATGTTCAGCCTCCCACTTCTCTCTGTGTGACCCTGTGGAATACATCACACATAAACAACAGACCGTGGTGGGCAACTTTATCTTCCCAGCTCGCCCGGCCCCATTCTTCACGCCTATCCAATATCCTGTGATGCGCTTTGTGTTTCGCTGTGCTTAGCGTGCTCTCTAAGCGCGTTGAGGGAGTGGATCAGAGACCTGACTACAAATCGAAGTAGGATGAGAGGCACGGAGAGGCAGGAGTAGTGGCTGGTGAGGTAGGGTAGAGAGGCAGGAGTAGTGGCTGGTGAGGTAGGGTAGAGAGGCAGGAGTAGTGGCTGGTGAGGTAGGGTAGAGAGGCAGGAGTAGTGGCTGGTGAGGTAGGGTAGAGAGGCAGGAGTAGTGGCTGGTGAGGTAGGGTAGAGAGGCAGGAGTAGTGGCTGGTGAGGTAGGGTAGAGAGGCAGGAGTGGCTAGAGGGGGTAGGAGAGTCGGGCGCTGGGGAATATGTAATTCAGACGTCCAGTAGAGTGACTGTCTGCAGACCAGACCTTGTCCACATGACAGCCTCAGGCCTTGAGAAACAGTCAGGGATACTCTCCTCTCCTCTACGAACCAGGGGTGAAGGGAGAGCCAAGAGAGGCAATCAGACAAACTCTATAGGAGTAATGGATCATAGGCTACATTCTTCTAGTTTAGAAGGCGCTGGATTTGTACCAAAGTAAACTACCCAAACGTTCCTAAGACGAACAGTTTATTTACTTACAAAGCTATTTTCATTGTTATCAGCAATTAGGCAAATCCCCCGAGTCTTTCTCAATGTGGTAGAGTTTAAAAGCGGTGCTTTTCATCTGTTGGTGTGCATGACAAAGATGTATGTCCTGGCGGTTGTTGTTTTTTTGGTGAAAAAAACCTTACGCAAACACAGCTCGGACTCCCTTTGGGCAGATAAAGGCAGCTCTTGTTGTTCTGTAAGCACGTCTTATAATCTACAACAGAAGAGACTCTGCTGCAGTAAGGCAGTGAGATCTGGCCTGTAAAACCATATGCCCCTGTGACACAACACTAATCCTACCACGACAGATACAAATTTCTGTCAAATTGTAAAACGTGAGCAACGAGCATTATTATACAATTGGATTGCATCGTAAGTAGCAGAAACCAAATGAACCTTCTCGACATCCCTGCTTCCTCTATCCATTAATACTGTACATTTTTCTTAGTGGTTATGTAACTAGAGATTCCCGGGAAATATTTCCAGGGTCGTGACCCTCAGTTACTTCCTGTCAGACTCAACAAATTGCCCACACGGGCAACACACACACACACACACACACAAATACACACGCACACACGCACATACACACACACACGAGAGCGAGGAACTTCCTTTTCTTAACCCATGCCAGGAGACAGAGGTCTAGAATGCCTGATTATGTTGACAATAATGTAGAGTATGGCTGAAAAATGGCCCATTTGTTGAGCTCATTATTTGCTGAGGCAAGGTTAACTGCTTCCGTCAGGGGCTTGAACCTACTGTAGCATGATGCCCCTTCAGGAATGTGAACAGTACCCCTCAGGTTACACAGTCATCTTGATATTATAATGAGCTGAGCTACATTCTACATGCCACAGGCCCTCTACCCAGGCTTTACTGCCCTCCTCCAGTGATCTGTGTGTCTGCTGGCCATGACTCTGACTTCTGGCTTTTGCGATTAGCGACAGCAGAGGCTGTTTAGTCTCCCGCCTAGACAGAGTGAAGGAAACGAGGGGGAGAGGGTGGGGAGACAGAGAGAGAGAGAGAGAGTGAGAGATCCAGAGAGAGAATAATATAATATATGTAATTTCAGCAGACACTTTTATCCAAAGTGACTTTCAGTCATGTGTTCATACATTTGACATATGGCTGGGCCTGGGAATCGAACCCACTATCCTGGCGTTGCAAGAGCCAAAGCTATGAGCCCCAGACAGACAGACCGAGAGAGAGAGAGAGAGACATGGATGGGCAGACTAAAGCAGAGATCCACAATCACCCAGCAACAACCCACGCTGTCTAAATCAATGGCATCATGGCTGTCTGGAGCACTTTGTCATCAGACACATGCCCTACACTGACACTGCTGAAGACTGGTAGGATGGGAGAAGGGCTGTGGAGGAAACAGGATGAAAGAGCGAGTGAGTGTGAGAAACAGACAGAGGACAGATGGAGGAAGGGAGGGAGTGAGAAATTAAGTGAATAGATCCAGGCCTACATTATGTTTATAAGAAAGGCATTGAGAGAGAACTAAATGTGGGGAAATCGACAGAAAAAGTGAATGACAACAAGGACGTGTGCATAAGAGAAAAGGGGATTGAAAAGAACAGAGAAAAAATCCTTCCCGCTCTCTCTGTTTCCTGTCATAACTGTTTTGTTCCATTTTAACTAGAGGGCTTCCCTGCTTCCCTTCCTGCCTGCACAGTATGTAGAAGACAGACACAGGAGGAGAGAGAGAACAGATTGAATTCCTTAGGATGAAAATGATTATTATTGTCCCGGAGTCTCAGGAGAAACACGGACTGAACAAAAACACTGGAGGGGGTAGACAGACAGAAGTACTGGAGGGGGTAGACAGACAGTAGTACTGGAGGGGGTAGACAGACCGTACTGGAGGGGGTAGACAGACAGTACTGGTGGGGGTAGACAGACAGTACTTGAGGGGGTAGACAGACAGTAGTACTGGAGGGGGTAGACAGACACTAGTACTGGAGGGGGTAGACAGACAGTACTGGAGGGGGTAGACAGACAGTAGTACTGGAGGGGGTAGACAGACAGTACTGGAGCGGGTAGACAGACAGTACTGGAGGGGGTAGATAGACAACAGTAGTGCTAGAGGGGGGTAGACAGACAACAGTAGTACTAGAGGGAGTAGACAGGCAGTACTGGAGGGGGTAGACAGACAGTACTGGAGGGGGTAGACAGACAACAGTAGTACTAGAGGGGGTAGACAGACAACAGTAGTACTGGAGGGGGTAGACAGACAGAACTGGAGGGGGTAGACAGACAACAGTAGTACTGGAAGGGGTAGACAGACAGTACTGGAGGGGGTAGACAGACAGTACTAGAGGGGGTAGACAGACAGTACTGGATGGGGTAGACAGACAGTACTGGAGGGGGTAGACAGACGCTAGTACTGGAGGGGGTAGACACACACTGGTACTGGAGGGGGTAGACAGACAGTACTGGAGGGTGTAGACGGACAGGCCTGGAGGGGGTAGACAGACAGTACTGGAGGGGGTAGACAGACATTACTGGAGGGTGTAGACATACAGTAGTATAGGAGGGAGTAGACAGACAGTACTGGAGGGGGTAGACAGACAGTCTTGGAGGTGGTAGACAGACAGTAGTACTGGAGGGGGTAGACAGACAGTAGTACTGGAGGGGGTAGACAGACAGTACTGGAGGGGGTAGATAGACAACAGTAGTACTGGAGGGGGTCGATAGACAACAGTAGTACTAGAGGGAGTAGACAGACAGTAGTACTGGAGGGGGTAGACAGACAGTACTGGAGGGGGTAGATAGACAACAGTAGTACTGGAGGGGGTCGATAGACAACAGTAGTACTAGAGGGAGTAGACAGACAGTAGTACTGGAGGGGGTAGACAGACAGTACTAGAGGGGGTAGACAGACAGTACTGGATGGGGTAGACAGACAGACAGTACTGGATGGGGTAGACAGACAAGATAACCATTTGGCAGGACAACAGAAGGCTAGTTTGTGTTTGTGTCATGTTCTAATGCCTGTCAGTCATGGGTCAACAAGGGTATCTCTCTATCTGTCCCCCTTCCACTCTCTCTCTTTCCCCATCTCCCCCCTCTCCCTTTCTCTCTCTCTCTCTTTAGTTCAGTGTTTCCATTAGCCTGTGTGTCTCAGGAGCAGTGCGACTCAAAGGCGTCCGTTATAACGTAAACAGTCCTTTCCCTCCGCTGGTCTTATCAGCTCCTCACACTCTGCTCTTCCTCAGGATGTCTGTCCACGCAGGGCCCGACTCGGCCCAATCACAGTCCCACCCACCACTCTGCTCTTTCCTACCTCACTATAGCCGCCGGCGCTTTAATTTCAGCCCTCTTTATACACACTCAAGCACGTACGCTCACACACGCACATGTGAGCACACACACACACACACACACACACAGTTTGCCGTCCCAAGACATGTACTGTGTTTAACAGTACCTCAGCAGTTAATATAAATATTGTTGCTTTTCTTTTGTTCTGGCCATTTTCAATCATACTCTACCAGTCTTTGAAGTCTCCTCTGTGTAAATGGCGCCCTGGCTCTTCACTCGGTCCGCCCAGAACAATGCAGCAATATTTTGTATGTGGACATATAACTGAGATGATGTTAATGTTGTGTCAGGTGAGTATACGCTGTTACTCTAGTTCATGTGTCCTATAGTTACACGAAGCCTGTATATGCACTGCAAAAAGCACATTATTTATCTTATTTCAACATATTTGACCTTAATCGTCATATTAAGGTCAAATATCTAGAACAATATTTTGAAATAAGATAAATGACTTGTATTAAGCCTCTTTTTTTGGTTAAAATATGCCAAATTAACCGCCAATGGTGTTCGATCATTTTGCTTGGCACAAAAAAAAGGCATTTTAAGTGAATTATCACTAAATGTTAGGTACTTAGGCTTGCTTAGATTTCACTTTTTGTGGACCTACTGATAGTCGGTGTAGCGAGTACCACTACAGCCTGTTATCACTTCACTGTGGAGACCCAGGAGTATCTGGAAGCAATATCGTGTGTGTGTGAGACAGAGAGAGAGAGAGAGAGAGAGAGAGAGAGAGAAAGAGAGAGAGAGTGTGTGTGTGTGTGTGTGTGTGTGTGTGTGTGTGTGTGTGTGTGTGTGTGTGTGTGTGTGTGTGTGTGTGTGAGACAGAAAGTGAGAGAAAGAGTGTATGTGCGTGTGTTTGTGTGTGTGTTTGTGTGTGTGTGTGTGTGTGTGTGTGTGTGTGTGTGTGTGTGTGTGTGTGTGTGTGTGTGTGTGTGTGTGTGTGTGCGTGCGTGCATTTACTACACGTGTATCTGATAGGAACGGGGTAAAGAAAAGAACATGAGAATGGAAAAAGAGACAACAAGCATTCCATCTGCACGAGCTGAAACTGATAAAAAGAATCATGCACTGGGTTGCCTATATATGGTGATGAGATGTTTTTCAGCTCACCGGGGTGAATGGTTTACAATACGTTGGGCATGCTGGACCAGTGAAGCACACACACACACGTGAGTGTTAGACTAAGTGCAGTGGAGACTTCGATCTCAAATACTTGGAGCGTTTGCTTTAGCCTGCCTGGAGTGCCAGGTGGGTGAGTTTGCATTGTTGGCCATTTGTTATTGGTTCCGTTGTGTACAGGCAAACTCCATAAAGCACCGCTAAAAGTATTTGACATGGTTTTCTAGTATCTGAACGCAGGTCTAGTGCAGTGTGCATTGGGCTTCTGCTGCTGAGCTGTGACTGTGAGTCTGCCAGTTAAAACCTTTTTTAGATACGTGCAGCATCCCTCACAGCCACGTGTTATTTCAACATTTTTATAAAGCTGCTATAAAGCTTATTGTCATTTGTAGTTCTTTTTTTTTCTTCATACACAATGACTCCAATGTTTTCTTGGTTTCAATGTATTTTTCTAAGGCTTCTGTGCGCTACACAGAGTAGGGTTTAAGGTTGCGGTATTGTAGGCTACATACCGCACAGCATGGGTTTTTAGGTACAGTCAGTAAGGAACGCGTATCTATAGAGTCCATACAGTCCTTGTACATGTACATACAGTCTGTAGATAATGGGTACTCTGTTTGTTGCCAGTGGGTGAAAGTCTAAAGGTAGCATAACCCTATACTGTGTCTATACACGGCTACAATATATACTACATATGTGCATGTTTTGAAAGCAGACGTGATGTCTTACTGCATTACATGCATCAACAGATACGGGCACAACGTTCACATCTCTGTTACAGACGACCATCTCACAGCGTAGACTCCCAGCGCGCCTTTATGGTTCTGCCTGCTGCATCTATGTCTGTGTGACCCATTTTCGGGAACAATCCACTGATAAATTGCAACCCCATGTTCCTCCCCACATGGGCACTCTGCGTGTGTGTGCGTGTGCGTGTGCGTACATTAGAACTAGCTCTCACAGTCTCACGTCAGAATTAGACATTCATCCATGCTTCTCAAGCGTCAAATTTCAAGGTGTTTAAGGTTAAGTTCAGGCATTAACTCTTGCAATCTTAAGGTTAGGCATTAACTCCGAATGGTTAAGGTAAGAGTTAAGGTTTGGGATAGGCTTAAAAATAACTTTCTAGCGCTGGAGTCGAACTCGCAACCTTTGGAATCAGAAGCAGATGCTTACGCCCATCCGCAGTGTCTACAACATCGTTCACAGTTGCGACTAGTGGCAGGTTTTCACATCCTCAGACATGGATGGATGTTGAATACTGACTTATACCACGGTTGACCTGGCTGGTACAATATGTGTGTGTGTTTTTGTGTGTGTATGTATGTATTTATGAGGAGTCTGGGGACTGTGATAGGAGATCTGGTGAGCCTGTGAGACAGAAAGAGGGAAACTTGTTAACGTGTGTGTGGGTGTGGGTGTTTTACACGTGTTTGTTTGTATTGGTGTGTGTGTGTGTGCTCCAGCGATCCCACTGGGCAAAAACTGGTTGAATCAACGTCATTTCAACAAAATGATTCAATGTGATGGCGTTGAATCAACGTGAAACACTGATTGGATTTGAAAAAAGTCATCAAGGTCAGGGAATTTAGTATTTTTTTACACCCACATTTGAACCTAAATCCCTTGTTTTTTTTCATTTTCTTTTTAACTTTACCTAACAACTCAAACAAATGTAAATCAAATCTAGACATTGAACTCACGTCTGTGCCCAGTAGGACGTGATCCAGTCTGTCTGTCTGCTGGGCATGGGGGGCCTGCTCTCGATTCCCATTACAGAGAAGAAACTGAGAGGGAGAAAACTGCCAATGATTCACAGTTCTACCGGTAGCTGTGTGTGTGTGCGCACTTGCATGTGTGTGCACCTATGTGCACATGCGTGTGTGCGTGTGTGTGTGTGTGTGTGTGCATGCGCGTGCGTGTGTCGGGCAGTACTGTTACGTAGGGTGTTTCCAAGTAATCCTGAAGTAAGTTCGGTGCCTACTTCAGCTTAGTGTACCAGAGTTTAGTTGTGAAATACAGCCTCAGCCAGGTCTGACACAGGCAGAGCTGCCTGATATATGGTTCTCACTTCTGTGATTAGACAAACCATGGCCAGACCTCTAAATCAAAATGGGAGCAGGGAAATGGTTCTGTCCAGATGGATTTGCTTATACGCTTAAAGGTTTATTGCAATTAAAATTTAGAAGGATAGAATGAAAAATAGTCCAATCCAACCACAGGTTGTTGTTTATTTAGCTGAGAGTACAGTACAGTAAACAGCTTAGAAAATGTGCTGTGTAAATATGGAAGTGTGTCGATATTGACATGATCCATGTCTGTGTCTTGTTTATGGCAATTTAATTATATCCTAAATCGCCTTATTTCTCCTGCTATTGCCAGTTTAATGAAAACACTCTGCGTGAGCAGCATCGAGTGCATGTACGCGTGCGTTTTGGGTGTGGGTGTGTGTGTGCCTGTTTACGCACATGAGTGCGTGTGTCCCTCTCTGTGCACAACGCCCTTTATAATAAAGGTGGCTTGGTAATTGTCTTTAGGGTTTGCTCACATCCCGCCTGAAGAATTTATGCCGGGGGAAGATAAGAGATGCTGTATTCCTGTTCAATAGAGCCTGTTTAGTAGAGCCTTGTTTAAACGGCAGTGTGTGTGTGTGTGTGTATTTGTGTGTGTGTGTATGCGTGTATTTGTATGCGTGTGTGTGTTAGGGTTGGGCCGATATGATTAAATGTAATATTGGGATATTTGACATAGACAATATATCTTGAAGTAAAAGACAATAATTTCTTAAACCTTTACAAATCAATACTCTCCAGTTTTATTAGTTAGGCTCTATCAATATGTTGAAAATGAAGTCTAAATGAATTAACTAAACATTATCTTGTCACCACACAAAAATTATTAAATGAGAATGTGACTATAATATTTTAAATAAGCAAAAGAAAAATGGAAGTCTGGGAGGATTTAGTCATTAACGGCACAAAACAATTATATCGGATATCACATATTTGCTGTAGCATATCGTAGAAGAGGTATCCCCAAGTATCGCCCAACCCTAGTGTGGCTGTGTGTGTGAGCGTGTGAGTGGGTGAGTGATAGGGCTGTGCTTAACAGATAGCGCTTAAACATTGACTCCTGGCCCTACAGTAATGATTAGACCGGTGAGTGGTGGGGCGGCCATACTTCTCAAGACCAGACAGCGAGATGATGGGGAGACGGTAAGAGAGTGTGTGGGCCAATTCTCTTTCCAGGGGATGGGGGGGGATACATTCCTTTACAGCAGAACAGCTCACAAACACACGCACTGTAGCGGTGTTGTTTGGCTTGTGTGTTCCTGGGTATTATTCTTTCCTGGTCTTATTTTCCTGGGCCAACTCATCGCTGTAGGCAGGCAGAGGGTGATCAATCCTACACAGAGCTGCTGCCTGACTATCGGCTCTCTCTCCTTTCCTCTCAGACCCCAACCGACACCTTTCTTTTCCTCACTTCTTTTTTTTTTTCGGGTGGGTGTTGGGTTGAAGTTGTGAGGGAGGGAAGGCAGCGGTAGTGTGTACAGACGGCAGAGAGGAAAGGAGTTGAGGAAGAGAGGAACAGAGGAGCTGGCTGCATAGCAGGTGAGAGGAGTCCCCTCGCTCTCCGTTATTCCCTGTGACTCACCTCCTTTTATCTCTGTTTCAGTCTATTTTCTCCCTCTCTTCCCTTTGACAGTCCTGTCGATTTCTCTCTCTCTCTCTCTCTCCACTCTATGTACGCTCTCAGTCCCCCTCGTTCCTTCCTTTTTCTCTGTACCCTTCTTTCTCCACCCCCTCCTCCTCTCCCTCTGCGGGGTACGCGGGGACGCGATGCTCGGAGCAGCGCAGGTGAGAGATGTGTGTGTCAGGCTGTGGAGTGTGTGACTCTTCCACATGCCTGTGTGCGCGCGAGGGATCGTCTGCTGTGTGTGTTTCCGGTTTGCTCTGTGTCAAGTCAGGCTGCTATGATAGCAGAGAGGGGTGGCTCGTTTTAGTGTGTTTCTGCTGTTCCTGTTTGACGTTGGTGCTGCTGCATTGCAGGAGGAACAGGCAGCCTCTGAGCTCATGTTTCTGGGCTGAGCTCACATACACTAATACACAAATGGAGAGAAATTAACATGCAGTCGGTTTACCCTTACTGGTAACCAGCCAACTAATTTGCCTGCATTTGTGTGTGCGTATGAGAGTGTGCCCCTATGTTTGTGTATATGTGTGTGTGCATGTAGGTGTAAGTGTGTGTGCGGAAACATGGCTCTGTAGCTGTCACAGTAATACAATCAATAGTGTGTGAATTTTGAGAGTGTTGACTCCCTCCTTATTCAAATGGAGGTGCCTGCTCTGCTCCACACTACATCAGTGCTGCTGACTGTTACCATGCAGACTTTTACTACCTGGGGTCTGCTGGCTTTTGTGTGTGTGTGTGTGTGTGTGTGTGTGTGTGTGTGTGTGTGTGTGTGTGTGTGTGTGTGTGTGTGTGTGTGTGTGTGTGTGTGTGTGTGTGTGTGTGTGTGTGTGTGTGTGTGTGTGTGTGTGTGTGTGTGTGTGTGTGTGTGTGCGTGCGTGTTTGTGGCATGTAATCTGCGTGTGTGCACGTCTGTGTGCTTGAAAATGTGTTTGTGCATATGCAAATGCTTGTGTTTGCTTCTGTTTGCAAATGTGATGCGTGCATTCATGTGTGTTGTTTGTTATGTGCAGAAGGGAGTGCAGGGGATCTGATATAATTTGACAGTGCTGTAATTGATCCAGTCTAATGTGACATGTGCCCAGCCCTTCCTCATCTCCCTCCATCCCTTGCCATCCCTCTCTCCATTCTTTATCTTTCTCTCCGCCTTATTGTAAAAGGACCTGTAAGTAAGTCACTGTTAGTCTATAACTGTTGCCTATGAAGCATGTGCCAAATACAATTAGATTCTGTCTCTTTCCTCTACACACAACCCAACTTTGTCATCTCTCCTGACAGCAGTCCCTTCCCCTCTTTCCTTCTCTCTCTTCCTCTCCGTTCCCTTCATCCCTTCCCCCTCATCTCTTTGCCTAGGAAGCCAGCTCTAACATGCCGACGATTTCAACATATACTGTAGGGCAGCCCCGTGGCGCGCTAATTAGAGGTAGCTTTTCCCTCAGAAACCCCCATTTCCCTCTGATGGGGAGGTACGCTAAGGGTTAGCCATTATGCTAAGTCTGCTAGGCTGTGATAGGGTAGCCATGGGGCTGGGTGAATAAATAATTGATGTTTGTGTTGTTCTTTATCTCTAATGAAAGTGGGCGGCTGGTCTCGCACAACACACACACAGTATAATGTATTACTCCATTCCAGACAGAGAGATGGAGATTTTGTCTGGTTTCTCTGTGGAGTCGATGTGTTCTGTGTTGTGTCATCTGGAGGGAGAACTCCAACTCTGGCAGCTTATTAGAAGAAACTAATTGGGCTGTCCAAATGCCCAACCCTCTATTTTCTGCTTAAGTTGCAGACGATTCTTAACAACAAGCAACGAGAACGTTCCAATGAGAAATGTTGAGTAAAGACCCCCTGACTCCTGGATGTGTGTGTGTGTGTGTACTGTGTGTATGTATGTTTGTGTGTGTATGTTTTGTGCGTGTGTGTACATGTGTGTGTGTGTGTGTGTGTGTGTGTGTGTGTGTGTGTGTGTGTGTGTGTGTGTGTGTGTGTGTGTGTGTGTGTGTGTGTGTGTGTTTGGGGGTGACCAGCTATGTCCACTTTCTCAGGGTTAAGTAAAGGTAAACACAGATAGTGGACATGTGAGGGAGTTGATCAAAGACGTTCTAGAGCTGTGCACCTGGTACCAACTGATGAGAAACTCCCAGATGTTGTGTTGTTGTCTCGCTCAGCCATTCGTTCGGCTGCCGTTTGCAATTTCTTGCCGCTTGTTCAGTGGGTTTGTTTAGTGATATGACGGCGCAGCTGTCCTCTCCCTCTTTCTCTCTCACCCACCTCTAGACTCGTCTCTCCCATCTAATTTCCCCATCTCTTCTCTTCCTCTCTGGCGTGTGTTATTGTATTAATGTAATTCAATCTGCAGTGTAGCAAAGGGACTCATAACGACCCATGACGTTCAATTAAGGCTTCGCCCCCCTGTGGTTTGCGGGATCAGCTGGCATTTATTAAAAGGCTGTCAGTAGGAGGTTATTTGCTGTAACTGCTATGGTGATGTAACATCCATCGTTTCCGGCCAGGCATTACTATAGCGGATGTCAGTCTTCATATCATCAGCCCCAGTCATGCTTCACTGTTCTTAAAACATGGTGTTTGTAGATTGTAGATCACTTATCTCGTTGAGCATCATGGAAATAGTGTGTGTTTTCTTGTCATTGTTGTGAAGAGGCTCACGTGTGCGGTTTTGACTTTGGACCCACGGAAACAGACCTCAACCTGTCCGGTACTCGTGGCCTTGTTATTCTTATTTACTGTTGTGAGGTGATGGGTCCCCCACTCTGGCCCAGTTTCCTCTGCCTGCCTATGAGCATATTGAAGTGATGTTCTACGTGTCACCCAGCAGTGATGCGCATTTGCATCACGCCTTTGAACATCACGTCACAGTGAGCTGCTCTCACTTAGCTCAAAGGCCCTCGTCAGAGAGGGGCACCTTTAAAGTGACGTTACTGTCACCATTAAAGGCTCTTAGATTCCTCAAAAGGAGGTTGGTGGAAATTCAGCTGGAGAGAGAGACTCACTAAGTATCTTCGTCCAGGTCTGGCCAGCCTCTGTTTCTCATCTTCCCTGCGCCCCCCCTCCCCCTCCCTTCTCTCTATTTAATTTCTGTCCCTGTGTTTTTAGTAAGGATCTGTGTGTAATTGCCTGTAGGGTCCGTAGCCTCACACTTTACTCAGTGATTATTAACGGCATTCTTCCGCTCGCAAATGAGCCATTTAGGCCTCCAGGTCAGCGAGCAGAATGCGGATTGCCCCGCCGTCACATTAAGGATTCGGAGTGTCAGGGACAGGGATGCCCCTGCTCCCATGGCGACATCCCGGGGACTAGCTACAGTAGCTGTCTGTGTGGTAGGGGAGTACACTGTCAGTAGGATCCCGTGTTTCAGATGACAGTCGTAGAATGTTTCACAGCTCACTCCCCGCAAGTCTCTGTCTCACAGCTGAACTGGAGGCAAGTAGGGCCGATGTGGATAGATGGCTGTGGATAAAACCATGACTGTACAAGATAGAGACACACCGGTGGATAGAAACACATCTGCTCTTGATCCCACATTGCTTTATTGTCAGTGTTTGGGGATTATTTATGGAGTGCTCCAGCTGGTTGTTATGGATACATGATCAGGTTCCTGTGTGGATTGGCTGTCATTTTAATTGATGGCCTTGCCATCCAGCGCGGTGCCTGTGTGCTGTAGTGTATTCCTGTGATACACTCTGATGGCAAACAGCCTACCTCTAATCTAAGCACACAGTCTTTGCCCAGCACCATCGTCCCAGTGTGTACTTCGTACAGACACAGGACATTTGTTGCCGGGCAAAAAGATGCTTCCTCTGTTCTCTCCACAGTCATCAAAGCAGAATGTGCAAAGGGAAGATTGCCACTTGCCATTTGTTCATAGACTTCGGCTTCAAAAGTGTTGTGAATAATTAAGGGATTTGTGATGGTAGGAAAGGGACTAAGAGATGACAATGAAAGTTCTTTGGAACCTACAGTTTTCCATGATAACACATTTAAAATGACAAAGCAATCATAAGGATTGATACAGGTAGCATCCATGTTTTTCTTTATCTAACCGTAGTTTATATTGCACTGAAATTGAATCCCGCCTGCCGGGTTCAAGACCACACTCAAACTCTCATTAAATCAATGCTCCCGGCTAGTAACTGTATCCTCCTAAGGAGCAGATATTTTGTAACCGGAACAAATTAGCATGGCAATTGTGTGAATGTGTGCTTATTTGCTAAATTGCTTTGGCATTTATGTTTTGCTGTCGAGTTAACGTAGCTATTGAAAATGGGTTCAATATGGAAAGCCCACTTAAGGCTGTGGGAGAGTTCTAGCCTGGGCTGTGTGTTATTCGTATGATTGGATATTACATTTAAAATCTTTGCATAAGCCTCTAAAAGTTTTGAAATCTCAGTTGTTTTCCCATCCCTGTTGCCTCACCCAAAGCCCTCGTAAAAAAACAGGGGCTCTGGTTTCTTGGCAGCTCCAACTGGAACAAACAGCACAAAATGGCACCCAGATGGAACATTTTCCTACTTAGCTGGATGAAACTGTAGCCCTTGTGAGTGTTGTGGTGGTTTTATATGGCCACCGAGGATCTCTCCCTCTCCGTTAGACAATAACACAGGGGAGAGGTTGTCATTACCAACAAATAGTTATCACGGGTCACTGGTAGAACACAATGAGAAACAGTCATTTCACAGGCTACGCTACGTTCTTATCTCTTTCCAACACAAATATGTTTAAGACTATACAGAGGTTGTATTAAAACCAGTTGGCCAGTGTCGATATTCAGTGTTATTTCAGTGGCTCACAGACTTCTATTCTCGTTTCCAGGTTGTCAACTCTGACTAGAGAGAAGTAAGCCCATGACCCTGAACTACTACAGCGATGGACAAGAAAAGTGGTAAGTAAACCCACATAAAAATACCAGATTACTATATAATTCTGTAGTTTTTATTTATCAAGGTAAGTTGACTGAGAACACATTCTCAACCTGGAGAAGAGTTACAGGGGAGAGGATGAATGAGCCAATTGTAAGCTGGGGATGATTGGGCGACCGTGATGGTATGAAGGCCAGCTTGGGAATTTAGCCAGGACACCGGGGTTAACCCCCCTTCTCTACTATAAGTGCCATGGGCTCTTCAGTGACCACAGAGAGTCAGAACACCTGTTTAATATCCAAAAGACAGCGCCTTACAAAGGGCAATGTCCCCAATCACCACCCTGGGGCATTAAGATATTTTTGGGGGGACCAGAGGAAAAAGTGCTCCTACTGGCCCTCCAACACCTCTTCCAACAGCATCTGGTCTCCCCTCCAGGGACCAACTAGAACCAACCCTGCTTAGCTTCAGTGGCAAGCCAGCAGTGGGATGCAGCGTGGTATGCTACTGTAGTGAACTGTAGTATCCCTCGATCATGTAGTGCGTACTACACGATCGAGGGACACAGCGCAGGACACGTTTGAGACGCAAGCAAGAGCATAGAAAATGCAGACAGCATGGCTTCTAACGAAAACATACCTCCACGCCCACAGCTTGACAAAACTGGCTCCAGAAGTGAACTATGGGAAAACTTTGTTTACAGATCAGACGAGGGCTAACCTAGCAAAAAAAATGAAGCAAGAGTTTGCTGAGGAGTATGTCTGTCTGTATTAAAGCCCTTTTGTGGGGGAAAAAATAATTCTGATTGTCAGGTCCTAGCTCCCCAGTGGGTTGGCCTAGGCCCTCCAAGGCCCACCCATGGCTACACCCCTGACATTCATGTGAAATCCAGAGATTAGACTTCTTTTCGGTATATGATTACAAAAACCAAAAGTCATGTGAAATGCACTTAATTTGACAGCAATACTTCGCATTTGTCTGGGCTTTCTAGCAGTAGCCACTAGCACCAGCCAGCAGCCCTGGGCATCCTGGGAAGTGAATGCACTCTTGGAATCATTGAATGCTGTGTAAATTCTATTGTATTTTTATGGTAGACTGCAATATAGAAGTTTCAGAAATGGGCTTCAAAGTATGTAGTTTTGGAACTAAACTATTAATTTAATACATTAAATGAGTTAGCTGACATGAATTAGAGGTCTAATGTCATTTGACCCAATATTATGGCCATAGATTAGCAAATTAACCCTGATATGTATCAAATTACATTTTTGAAACAGTTTAAATGTATGGTTTTGCATATGGAAAATTGGAGGTATTCTGATTTAGTATGGTGTTCATTCTTTTGTTGCAAGAAATTGATTATATAATAGAATACATTGTATTTGTTATACCAGTTAACATTGTTCAATGTAAAAAAAATAATTAAGCCCAGTGGTTATTCTGTGACTTTAGCTAATACATTTTTTGTTTGTTTTTTCCCATGGTATCGTTTCATTACATGAATATCGTGTCAGTATATGAGTATCGTGTCAGTATATGAGTATCGTTTTGGTATCGAGTGTCATTTCGGTATAGAGTATTATGATCCTTAACCTGGTATTGGTATCCAAGTCAAAATTCTGGTATCGTGACAACACAACATCTTTACCGTCCAGAGGCAGTGTATACAGCAGGCAAAACACTCGTATCACCCATGGATCAGTTCATTCCTAAAACATTCAGGCTGACAATTAGCCACCATGCTAGAGTGGCTAATGCCTAGGAATGCTAGTCCCGGGGGTTGTGTATCACGTTCAGCCAATAAGGTTGCAGCAGTCTGTTGTCTACCTCTGGCTGAACGTGGGGGCGCAACATCAGGAAGTTGCATTAGCCACTAGTATGGTGGTGGGAAAGGGTGTTTCAAAGTAACTATATATTTTGGACAGTAAGATGAAACGACAATGTCGCCATCTGCCAGACTTCGGGATAATTATTTTGAGGAAGGTGTAGAATCCTACGCACTGTAGTATCCCTCGATCACGTAGTGTTTGATTGATTAGACTATAGAATGTTGTAGTATACGGTAGAATACTATACTCCACACGAGTATACCCTTAATCGATTTGGACTATTTAAATGTTGATATAATGCATTTAGACATTTGTGAAGCATAACACAACATTTTTTAAAAATGCATTTCCATTGTGGTCCTAGTTCAAACATCAAACCTGTTATCCATTTACAGCTAACCCACATGAAAATAGTACAGTATACTATGGTCTAAATACCGTAGCATACCATAGTATTTACTAGGTTTTTTTGTGCCTATTTACTGTAGTATACACTAGTGTTTTCATGGACATAACTAGTATGTTTAATGACACATGAGTAACACATTAACAAGAGTACACCAAAATGACTTGGATGCTACTTCCACTAGCCTTCTGAAATGGTGCTTTCACAGAGATTCAGCGAACCAACTTTGTGAGATTACCAAAAAAGTGACAAGCAATGCTGTACTTCCGATGGTAGAAAACAAATAACAGCTACACTGCATTTACACGAACAATAGATTTTAGAAATACAAATGGACTTTACTTAAAAACAGTCACCCTTTTGGAGGGTGCTGCCAATAACTGTCTGGACCTCAAACCAGCAAAGCCTCTCCAAACAAACCAATTGAAAACAAAAGTACATTGCAATGGCTTTACATAATGAACATATTGAATATTGCCACATAAATAAGTGCCCTGGTCAGACTCAACACATACCATTCAGAACAATTGACCACATCCCAAACATTTCTTCAAGACAGCATGTCACAAAATGGTTACTTACACACACAACACACACACACACACACACAACACACACACACACACACACACACACACACACACACACACACACACACACACACACACACAGTGCTTTAATACATTTCCTGCATGTCCTCCCCTAATAAAACTTTCACAATATTCTTCAGTAACAAGATTGTAACTGATTGAGGTTTAGAAGAGTGCTATGGTGATGTCCACCTACTGTGGGACTACAGTTAAATAGCTGACGGAGGCAGAGATGTAGTTCCGTTTAAGAGTCTTTATAGATTCAGGTAATGGAGATGATACATGGCAGAGAATGATTGACAGTCACTGACATGGGACTTGTATTGAATTGAGACTTGGTAGGCATTGTATGGAATAAGGTTTATCGAAAAGTAGACCGTGGAGTGAATAATAATGAGCAATAACAGCAATGAATATACATCATGCAATTGTCTGTTAATCAATGGCAATATGCAAATGAAATAAGCATAAAAATGCGTTCTGAATAAATATAGCAGCAGTTAGAAAGCAATAGCATGCAGCATGGTAAGATGAAGATATAGCAGGCTAATTCATCAATGTCTACATAGCATGGCAAGCAAACAAAACAACTAACAGAAGTAGGGAGCTTAGCAATAAAGCACCTACTGTAGTTAGCATAACCAAGGCAATGCCCAAAAAGCATAACATTTATTAACGTGACCATTAACACTACAAGTACCAAGAGAACAGATCAATGGACTCAAAATGTCTGTTTGACTGAGCCGTTAGCATTTCACAGCCACTAGCGAACAATATCACCTGTACAAAACAATCAATGACGAGGGAGTCCTCTTCTTATCCTCTGCTGTGAGATAAAACGTTTGTATTTGACATTTCAATGTTATGGTTTGTGAGAGTTGTTTGCCCTGCTCAACTACTCAGCTCTGTCTTGGTGAAGGAACCAGATTGAAAGGAGGCACCCTCGAACCTGCCCGTACCTTGCCATAGAGCTGGGTAGAAGGCACACCTGTCACGAATACCCTCCCCCACATCCACGTCACCGAGCAGGGAATTCTGAACAAATATATATTTTTAAACAACTGCCAGTTCCTTTTGGTTTTACCAGTATAAATAAATCATCAGCAATCATTAGACCATCAAATACACATACCCAGATAGTGGCTTGCTCTACTCTGACAATCATAAAAATGCTAGGTAGATGAAACGATCCTCTTTGACTAGCCCGAGATGTACTCTTCAGGAGCCTACCGTTACTCCTTAAAAGGACAACTTAGGATGTTTGCCAAAAAATACAGAAAGGATAGTGGAGAATGGTGTTTAATAATAAAGAATACGCATATTTTCCCTGCAATTAAAGCTAGTTAAGGAGGAAATTGATGCCTTTGAGCCTGAATGGAGGATGCTTTAATCTAAGAGTTGGTCCACGGGTACCGTGACTGTATCGGCTGCCTAGGTTACTATAATCTTTTGTGTTCTGGTAACGTGTTACCTTCAGACATGTCACCATTGTGTTCATGAGAATCTCGTCTTTCCGTGTGGTGGTATGGTATTCATGCATCTGTTACTTTCCCACTTATCGTTATTCAGGATTCATTCAGAATTATCCATAATCATGGTAGCATCCACATTCATGTAGAAGTATTTCGAAACATATTCTATTCTTATTTGCAATAAACCTGACTCCAAAAATTACACAATACATTATTTACCATTCATTTATATTGGGCACAAAATACTCTGAAACACCACCAAAACAAACAGCAAATGCATCCAACAAGTTTATACAGTCAAACGTTTAATGCAGTCATTGCGTGCTAGGAATATGTGAACAAATAATTAGCTTTTGCTACTTTAATACACATATAAGTGAATTTGTCCCAATCCTTTTGGTCCCCTAAAATGGGGGGGACTATGTACAAAAAGTACTGTAAATACTAAAAGGATCACGCAATATGGGTGAAAATACCCTCAAATGAAAGCTGACAGTCTACACTTTAACCCCAAAGTGCTGGAGTACAGAGCCAAAACAACAAATCTGTGCCACTGTCCCAATACTTTTGGAGCTCACTGTATTTCACCCATAGTGGGGGAAGTAGGGGTGCTGAGGGTGCTGCAGCATTCCTTGAAAAGTTGTGCACTGGGCATTTACTAGTATTAGCAGACCGATATAGAATTTATTTTTTCAACTTTTCTTTCAGTGAGTTGTATCATTAAGAACAGTATTTTACAGGTTTCAGTAGTTGGAATTGTAAGAGATGTTGCCCTGCCCCTTTCTCTGTGATTGACATTCTAATGGAATCCAGAAAGAACAAAACCCTGTCCTCCAACATTCAACATCTATATTCCACAAGTATTATCAGATTAACGGTTTTGTACGGATAATTATCAGACTCAAGTTACAAATGCTGGTAAACACACAAAAACTTTTAGTTTGCATTCTTTCACAAAAGTAGTTCACTGGGCTTTCACTAGTACTGTATCAGTAGACCAAAAATAGATGTCTTCAGCGAAAGCCCCACCCAAAAATCTGCATCCCCCCCAAAACATCATCGCTGATGAGCTTCGTGTTTTACCCAAGGTCGGACAGTACTGTACAGCATGTTCCTGAATGCATGGGGATGACTGTGAATACTAAAAACTCTCTCATCATGTTGCAGAAAATGGCTACCCTAGATCCGGAGGAGAGAGTGGAGGTGGGGGTCAGAGGAAGCAGCTGCCCTACTCCGTAGAGACCCCCTACGGCTTCCACCTGGACCTTGATTTCCTCAAGTATGTGGACGATATCGAGAAAGGCAACACCATCAAGAGGGTGCACATCCAGCGCAAGGCCAGAGGCCCTCCTAAGTTCAGCACCCTGCCCAGGAACTTCAGCCTGCTAGGACATGGAGCCAGGCCGGCCCCTAAGGACACCTGGTCCTCCACCCTAGGGCCCAAGCCCCGGGGCAGAATTACTGATGTCCAGCAGATCTTGGATTTTAGACCCAGTGACGGTGGCACATCGGGTATTCTTAGCCAGAACAGCAGGGTGCAAGGGAGTAGCTTTGAATCTGCCAGGCCCAGGGAGGAGGCAGGTGCTGGGCCTTGGGTGTTAGGCGAACAGCCCCTGGGGAGGCCCAACCTCCTTCGGACGTCCAGCATGCCAGTCACCATCCCGCACAGGAAGGCCTCTGAGTCCGGGGATGAAAGAACGGAGAACGTCTCATCTGAGAACGTGATCCGTGCTGTTCCCCAGGACCGGTCGGGGCTGCACCAGCAGATCACCGCAGCCCTGAAGAGGGTCAGAGAGCTGGAGGACATGGTGAGGACCATCCCAGAGCTCAAGTCCCAGATCTGCTCACTGAGGGTGGAGAGAGAGCAGCTAATCCTCAGGCTGCAGGTTCAAACCAAGCCACAGCCTCCAGCCCACCCACAAAGTGCCTCACCCTCCCCAGCCCCAAGCACTGATCCCGGGCCAGCCTCTCAGCCGCCGGGGGCTAAAGCAGCAGTGTATCCTGGGAGAGCAGAGAGCACCGTGTCAGAGGCAGAAACGCAACAGGAATCCTTAAAGAGTACCGCGCAAGAAGAAGAACCAGATAGGCTTTTAGCAGCACAGGAACCAGAGAGACAAATACAGACAGCAGAGGGACTAGATAGACAAACATTTCTGAATCCATTAGTGTACGCAGAGGAAAGGCAAACAGAGCAACTAGAGAACATTGCAACACCGAAAGCACCAGAACCTCTAGACAGCAGAGTGTTTGTGCAAGTCACAGAGGGAGTCAGTGTCAGTGGTGAGGAGCACCATCTCAGTGTCGAACAGCTCCAGGCTAAGCTAGTAGCGCTAGAGGCTAAGCTAAGTCAGGCTAGCGAAGACCTGGAGAGAACGAACAGTCTCCTGAAACAACAGGTAGAGGAGAACATGATGAAGGAGGAGAGGATACTGCAGCTGAGCGTGGGAGGGACAGGAGGCGGGGAGGAGGTGTTCAGGCAGAGACAGACAAGTAGGAGGACCAGTGTGGACCAGCAGACCGAGACGGAGAGAGTGGGAAGTGCAAGTCAGGAGACAGAGACAGAGAGGGCGGATATGGTGGAGCAGGGCACGGATACAGAAAGGATAGTCATCTGTTTAACCGGAGAGGGGGCTGGTGGTGTGGAACAGGGGACAGAGACGGAGCGGTTTGACACTCAAGACCAGGTGACAGAGACAGAGATGGTCATTGTATGTCCAGTCAGACCACGTGCTAATAGTGTGGATCGGGGAACAGAGACAGAGAGAGTGGACACAGTGGACCAGGTGACAGAGACACTGCCCGGAGACAGCTTAGACCAGGTGACAGAGACAGAGACGCAGACAGTCGTCAGTGTAGATCAGTCAACAGAGACAGCACCTGCACGTCCAGTGAGACCAGCGAGACATAGGGCCAACAGTGTGGACCGGGGAACAGAGACACAGACAGTGGATACTGTGAACCGGGTGACAGTGACAGAGACACAGACAGGAGTCCGTGTAGACCAGGTGACAGAGACACAAACACAGACAGCACATGTACGTCCAGTGAGACCAGCGAGACATAGGGCTAACAGTGTGGACAGGGGGACAGAGACAGAAAGAGTGGGTACAGTTGACCAGGTGACAGAGACAGTGGTAGCACAGAGTGCATATCAGCAGACAGAGACAGAGGGAGACAGAGTTGAGACTAGCAATAACCACCATAGAGAAATAGAGATTGAGAGTGCGGCCATAGTAAGTGCGGCCATAGAAAGTGCGGTCACAGAAATTGTGGAAGCAGAACGTGTCGTCTCACGCAGTGTGGTTAAAGAGGGTGAGATCGCTGAGAGTGCAGTACGTTTTGTGGTTATAGAAATTGTGGACAAAGAGAATGGGGTCACAGCGAATGTGGTCCCAGAGAATGTGGTCACAGAGAATGTGGTCACAGAGAATGTGGTCACGGGAAGTATGGTGAAGAGACAAGTAGTGGTAGTAGAGGAGACTGTCGTTGAACAAATGACATTGACTGAAAGTGTTGTTACACAGAGTATGACCACAGAGAGTACAGTCGTAGAGAGTGCAGCCACAGAGAACTTGGCAACTGAGAGTGAGGTGGTAAAAAACACAGTTACAGAGAGTACGGTCACAGGAAGTGCGGTCATAGAATCTCCAGCCCCAGAGAGCCCAGAAGTAGCACCCACTCCCTCTTCCAGCCAGACCCAGATGGGTCAGAAGGAGTCGGAGCAGGCCCAGCCCCAGTCACAGGACTCTCGTCGGGGGTCCAACCCAGCGTTGGCCCAGGCCCCTCGCCAGGGGTCTAACCCAGCCCTGGGCCAGGTGGTGACGCGCCTCACAGGGCTGATCAATGAGCAGTGGGCCCAGCTAGGTAGCAGCCAGGACAAGCCAGACAAGCAGGAGACCACCAGCCCGAGTGCCCAGAAGCCTGCAGAAGGGCAGGGTGCGCCCGCTGCAGGGAAGCCTTTAGCGGGGAAGGCAACGGGGAAGTCAGGTCTGTCTAAGATGAGCTCCATCCAGAGCCAGCTGGTCAGCTCCCTCAGTGCCCTGTCTGCCTTCTACTCCCCTGGACAGAAGGCAGCTGCCAGCAAACAACAAGGTAGGTCAATGTTTTTGTACAGTATCAATGAAGTTAATATAGTAAGTACATATGTGGTCCAGGCTGGAATCAAATCCGCTCTACATGTATGTCCCACTTTCATCTCAGACTGGGCCAAAGTAAGCATTTCGCTGTTAGTCTACGTTGGTTGTTTACAGAAGCATGTGACAAATGAAATTTGATTTGCTGATATTCTAACGTTCCCCAGTCACATGTGGACACACTTTCAAACCCTCTCCTCCAACATGCTCAGGCGTTGTGTACCATGAGGTCACGCCTCTTCGATAGCTTCATCTCCATGATGCTGAGCTGTCTCCTGTCTTGGCACAAAGAGCCCATGGCCTGTCTCTGTCTACAGTGGGTCAGGTCAGAGGAATCCTCCATTGACTCTGATAGGCCAGGGGCCTCCATGTGTTTGTGATGGCTATTGATTGTGAGGGCTAGTGGAGGAACACATGTAACGGAGCAGGCTAAATGGCGTTGTTGGATGACCTCCAAGAACAGATCAAATATGCAGTTTCGTCCCCCCCCCCCCATTCCCTCCTTCTTCCCCCTCTCACCTCTCTTCTTCTCCTTGTGTTTTGGCCCAGAAGCTAGAGCACACATACTGTAGCTCATGTGAATGTCAGTGGGGAGAGCATACACAACAGCGTGACCTTTGATTGTGACCCCCCACCCCCCCCACCATCCACCCCTCTGCGCTGTGCGTTCAGCTATTGATTGTTCTGGAGAGCGTCATTGACATTTGAGAAAAGGTCTGGCTTAAATTGGCAGTCGAAGACATGTACACTGGATTTAGACTACCAAACAGATTCAGATTCAGATCAACTTCATTATCCCACCAGGGGGAAATGAATTTGGTCATGTGCCATAGCTACACGTTTAAAGTGGAAGTGCAATATGCTGTATACTGGAGGGACCAACAGCCTAATGTCTGTTGGAATGAAAGAGTCCCCATATCTATCTGTTTTGATTTTCTTTTGAAGAAGCCTCTTTCCCATTGTCCTGCTGTTGTAACTGAGTTTTGAGTGTAGGGGATGAGTACTGACCTGTAAAATGCTTTCAAGTCTTAGGAGGATGGATTTCGTGGCTGATTCTTGATTTATACCAATTATCCTTCCCACCGTCTTGGTCAAGCAGTGAAGCTTGACTTGGTCTTGCATTCGCATGTTTCCAAACACACATATCAGACCAAAGGACAGGACACTCCTTATTTAGACCCCATTACCGTCTCTTCAAAATAAGTTATAAAATACAGTCCAGTTTGTAACATTCTCTATGAAAAGTGCTTTTAAATGATGTGTAATGTGATGTAGTGAGCTTTGAAAATATTTATGTATGTACGTTGTAATTCTTTTTTTAAATCATTCAAATGTTTATGACAGTAGTATATATTTTTTTTTTCATCAAGTTTCTGACATTTTAATGTTTATTAGTTATTTTATAATATTACTTTTGGACCAAAATATCAACAAATCTCAAAATTGATAGGTAGATGCAAAAATGCCATTTCAACAAACACTACCCTATAAGGTACATCCATTGTATCATTAGATATTTGTGAATCAAATCCCCAAGCTGAAAAGTTACAAATCTGTTGTTCTGCCCCTGAACAAGGCAGTTAACTCACTATTCCCCGGTAGGCCGTCATTGTAAATAAGAATTTGTTCTTAACTGACTTGCCTAGTAAAAATAAAGGTTACATTTATTTTTTAAATTCTCTATACCAAGTCCCTTACATGTACGAGCCTCTAGTCATGTCTAGATGGTATACATCTTATGTCAAAAGTTTAACATGTTTGCATTTTAGCTAACTCTAACCCTTTTCCTAACCTTAACCTAATTCTCTTAACCTGTTATGTTAATTATCCTAACCTGCTGTGTAAATTCTCAGAACCTGCTACAAAAAGTAAATTCTGACATAAGCCGTAAACCATTAGTCAAAACCCATGGCTCTCCGCCATCCCACTTCTGACACCAATGTAACAAATTATATAATAATTAGGTGGGTGTGTAACGGTTTCCTTCCGGTGAAAGAGAGGCGGACCAAAACGCAGCGTGGTGGTTATTCATGTTTTTTAATAAAGACACTAGACATGAATAAACTAACAAAAACAATAAACGTGCGAAAACCTAAACAGCCCTATCTGGTGCAAAACACAGAGACAGGAACAATCACCCACAAAACCCAACACAAAACAGGCTACCTAAATATGGTTCCCAATCAGAGACAATGACTAACACCTGCCTCTGATTGAGAACCATATCAGGCCAAACATAGAAATAGACAAACCAAACACACAACATAGAATGCCCACCCAGCTAAACACATACGAACGATGGTCAGAACGTGACAGTACTCCCCCCCCCCCCCCCCCCCCCCCCCAAGGTGCGGACTCCGAACGCACAACCTAAACCTATAGGGGAGGGTCTGGGTGGGCATCTGTCCGCGGTGGCGGCTCTGGCGCTGGATGTGGACCCCACTCCATAATTGTCTTAGTCCACCTCCTTAACGTCCCTTGAGTGGCGACCCTCGCCGCTAACCTTGGCCTAGGAAACCTAACAACGGGCCCCACTGGACTGAGGGGCAGCTCCGGACTGAGGTAGCTCGGGACTGAGGGGTAGCTCGGGACTGAGGGGAAGCTCGGGACTGAGGGGAAGCTCGGGACTGAGGGGAAGCTCGGGACTGAGAGGAAGCTCGGGACTGAGAGGAAGCTCCGGCAGGTTGATGGATCTAGCAGATCCTGGCTGGCTGGTGTTTCCGGCAGATCCTGGCTGACTGGCAGATCCTGGCTGAATGGCGGATCCTGGCAGATCCTGGCTGACTGGCGGATCCTGGCTGACTGGAAGTTCTGGCGGATCCTGGCTGACTGGCGGATCCTGGCTGACTGGCGGATCCTGGCAGACTGGCGGATCCTGGCAGACTGGCGGATCTAACTGATCCTGGCAGACTGGCGGCACTTGCGGCGCTGGGCAGACTGGCGGCGCTGGGCAGACTGGCGGCACCGGCGGTGCTGGGCAGACTGGCGGCACCGGCGGCGCTGGGCAGACTGGCGGCACTGGCGGCGCTGGGCAGACTGGCGGCACTGGCGGCGCTGGGCAGACAGGCGGCACTGGGCAGACTGGCGGCACTGGCGGCGCTGGGGCAGACTGGCGGCACTGGCGGCGCTGGGCAGACTGGCGGTGCTGGGCAGACGGGAAGCTCCGACAACGCTGGAGAGACGGGTAGCTCAGATGGCGCTTGGCAGACGGGAAGCTCCGGCAATGCTGGAGAGGAAGGCTCTGGCAGCGCTGGACTAAGGAACTCTGGCGCCTCTGGAATGAGGGGCTCTTGCGCCTCTGGACTGAGGGGCGGGAGCTCTGGCAGCGCCGAACAGGCGGGAGACTCCGGCTGCGCTGGAGAGGAGGAAGGCTCCGGCAGCGCTGGACAGGCGGGACGCACTGTAGGCCTGATGCGTGGTGCTGGCACTGGTGGTACTTGGCCGAGGACACGCACAGGAAGCCTGGTGCGGGGAGCTGCCACCGGAGGGCTGGTGTGTGGAGGTGGCACTGGATGGACCGGACCGTGAAGGCGTACTGGAGATCTTGAGAGCAGGGCTGGCACTAACCGCCCTGGCTGGATCTTCACCCTAGCCCGGCAGATGTGGGAAGCTGGGATGTAGCGCACCGGGCTAAGCACGCGTACTGGGGACACCGTGCGAACTACCGCATAACACGGTGCCTGACCAGCACCACGCTCGCCACGGTTAGCACTGCTAGGAGCACTGTAGTGCTGAGATGGTACAGGACGTGCAAGGCTAGGGAGATGAACAGGAGGCCTGGTGCGTGAGGCTGGCACAGTCTTCACCAGACAACTAGCACGCACCTCAGGACGAGTATGGAGAGCTGACCCAGGTGTCATCAAATCCCGGACATGCTCCGTCGGGTGAATTCCGTGTCTCATGCAACCAACACAGCAACTCCCTCATATCTCTATCCTCCAATCTCCCCATTAACTCCTTCACCGTCTCTGCTTCGCTCACCTCCAACACCGGCTCTGGTTCTGGTTTCCTCCTTGGCTCCTTACGATAAACAGGGGGAGTTGGCTCATGTCTGACTCCTGACTCTGCCACACTCTCCCTGTGCCCCCCCCTGTGCCCCCCAATACATTTTTGGGGCTGACTCTCTGGCTTCCATCCGCTCTGCCGTGCTAGCTCCTCATAATGCCGCCTCTCTGCTTTTGCTGCCTCCAGCTCGGCTTTGGGGCGGCAATATTCCCCTGGCTCTGCCCAGGGTCCTTTCCCATCTAGAATCTCCTCCCAAGTCCATTTCTCCAAGTAGTGCAGCCTCTCCCACTGCTGCTGCTGCTGCTGCTGCTGCCTCTGTTGCCTCTCCTGCTGCTGCTTTTGCTGTTGCCCGTCACCACGCCGCTTGGTCCTGTTGTGGTGGGTGATTCTGTAACGGTTTCCTTCTGGTGAAAGAGAGGTGGACGAAAACGCAGCGTGGTGGTTATTCGTGTTTTTTTATAAAGACACTAGACATGAATAAACTAACAAAAACAATAAACGTGGAAAACCAAAAACAGCCCTATCTGGTGCAAAACACAGAGACAGGAACAATCACCCACAAAACCCAACACAAAACAGGCTACCTAAATATGGTTCCCAATCAGAGACAATGACTAACACCTGCCTCTGATTGAGAACCATATCAGGCCAAACATAGAAATAGACAAACCAGACACACAACATAAAATGCCCACCCAGCTCACGTCCTGACCAACACTAAAACAAGGAAAACACATACGAACGATGGTCAGAACGTGACAGGATGCTAACACATGTACAAGTTTGTATTATACACATGTGTGAACTGGATTTTTTTCTTCTCGCATTTTGGTATATCCCACTCACCCTGGGGTCAAGGATCAGACATTATTGATAGTGACCCTTGAGCAATTAGGGTTAAGTGCCTTGCTCAAGGGTATTTCAACATATTTTTCACCTGGTTAGCGTGTGGATTCAAACCAGCAACCTTTCTGTTACAGGCCCAACACTCTTAAGCACTAGGGTACCTGCCACCATTCAGGTGGTAATCACAACCAGGACTGGAACCTGTGTCCAGTGACTGTTAAGCCAACACCTTAGCCATTACACCAAGTGATCTGTACCTCTTTGCAAGGTTGTTCAATGTTAGGTTAAGGTCACTACAATATTAATTACAGCTCTCTATTGTCACACGCTCTTATGTGAGCCTTTATAAATACTTCAGAACTGGCAGCGGACATGCTCGTACTTCAATTAACATAACCATAGACCACGTAAACACTTCCACTCACAGGTGGCCAAAAATAACTAACTGAAAGCCACGCCTCCAATGATTGCACCTTTATATTCAAAATATTGTGTACAAAAATGTACCATTATACTAGATTATCCGCACATGTAAAGGTACCATAAGAGATCATATCTCTGGTACATTGTGTATTTGGATCGTTTTGTACCACAGGGAACAATACTGTACCCTTACTGTACCCTTTTGTTTACTGAGTAGTGACTGGAGCAGGTGTTGTAATGTCATGTTGTTATCCTCCTTGATGCTGTTAGAATCTTCTTGTGCACTTTCTGCTGGGTCAAACATCTGTTTCAGATTTATATAGAGTAGGTGATTAGTGTATCCATATGGTGTGTGTGTGTGTGTGTGGACACAAGAGACCCTGTACGTGCTGAAGATGGAAAGCACACACTACCCTATTTCCCAGAGGCCTGACAACTCTCTCTCTGTATCTATATCTCTCTCTCTCTCCCTCCCTCTCTGTATCTATATCTGCCTCGCTCTGTCTCTCTCTCTCTGTCTCTCTCTCTGGCTCTCTCTCGTTCTCTAGGTCTGAAATCCATCATGAAGAAGAACGATGCTGCTGACAAACAGGGGAACAGAGGAGGAGCCAAGAAGAACCTAAAGTTTGTGGGAGTCAACGGAGGGTAAAGCTCGTACAGTGCTGTATGTAGGTGTAGCCTATATACATGTACTGTTAGTTGCAATTTTCTTTTTACTATACTGTATACATTATGCATTGCAGAACTATATTTAGCATATGTTGTTTATGCTATAGTACGTATAGCATAATGAATTCGGCATACAATACTATATGGTTCTATAGTATTTCAAATCAAATCAAATCAACTTTGACTAAAGCAATTGTACACAAGAGGGCGTGCTAAATGACTTTTTTAGCACGGCTGTGTTGCGGTTGTAAGTACGAGGCGGAGCTGAGCACAACCCTGAGTGTACAATTTCTTTACCAATTAAATAAATAACGCTAGTTTGATAAATGTATTCATAGGCTACTATTTCATCCCTCCACAAAAATATAGTTTTGACACAAATCTATGGTTGCAGGCCAAGCCAGCTGGTCGATTGGCGTCGTTATCATTCAAACCTACTGGTCGTTCATTCAATTTGCATCATTGCTATGGGCAGGCACTGCTAGTGCTGCTGACAGTGATGGCGCTGTCCGCCGTGCTGAATTTAGCGCATCAATAATCACGCTCATCAAGCAGAAATACCAACACTTGTAGCCTACTGCCGGACCATTTTACAGAAAAGGGAATTATTGTAATCATAAAATTTACACGATTTATTTATTTCCATCATCCACTATTGGTTGTAAACATTAATGTGCACTTTGCCATTCATTATGCAGCCTTTGAAGTATGCATCTAATGGGGCCTAGTCAGCCGTTTAGCCGGAACTGGCGGGTGGTTCTTGAAGTCGGACCCTGTCAGGATGTTGTTCCATCTTTTCCTGCTGTCCTGGGAATGGGTCCATTAGCTCTAATATCAAAATATGTAGACTATTTATTTCCACAACAAACCTTGCACAGTCGGCGCAGCATGGAGCTGTGTGTTAACTCCGACTGGCTCCCGACAGTACCATACACTACAGAGACCACCCGCTTGAGATGCAGGTAGAAGGCTGGGGTGTCTTGCAGGAGATTGCTAATATAAACTGAGTATACATGAAGAACATCTTCTCTTTCCATGACATAGACTGACCAGGTGAATCCAGGTGAAAGCTATGATCCCACACTTGTAAATCCACTGCAATCAGTGTAGATGAAGGGGAGGAGACAGGTTAAAGAAGGATTTTTAAGCCTTGAGACAATTAATACATGGATTGTGTATGTGTACGTTTCAAAGGGTGAATGGACAAGACAAAATATTTAAGTGACTTTGAACGAGGTATGGTAGTAGGTGCCAGGCACACCGGTTTGTGACAAGAACTACAACGCTGCTGAGTTTTTCATGTTCAACAGTTTCCCGTGTGTATCAAGAATGGTCCACCACCCAAAGGACATCCAGCCAACTTGACACAACTGTAGGAAGCATTGGAGTCAACATGGGCCAGCATCCTTTTGGAACGCTTTTGGAACCCCTTGTAGAGTCCATGCCCTGACAAATTGAAGCTGTTCTGAGGGAAGGGAACTCCTAGCTGAGAAACGGTCAACTCCATTCTCTTATATCGAGGCAGAGTTTTGAGTTTTGATAAATGGCCGCATGATTTTCTAGCAACAACATTGAGTCACCTTCAATCAACACTAATCAATTCGGAAAATGCTTACCTGTGCCTATGTTTGTCCTGTACAACCGTGGACCTTCCACGGGGTGCTGAAATTCAGACTTTTAATTCAAACTTTTATTGAAAACAACCACCGACTTTTTCCTAATTTGCACATAAACTACGATTCAGTTGGCACACGTGCATTCACGCGGAATTGAGCAACACAAATCTGAAAAAAGTTGGTTGTATTTGTTACAAGTTTGCATTAAAAGTATGAATTTCAGCACCTGCCGAAGGACCACGGTTGTACAGGACAAACATAGGCACAGGTAATCAATCACAAGGCTTGTTTTGACCAGCCCATTGTAGAACACTACAGATGCCATATCTTAATTTTAGCCAGTTTCATACAGCAGGGAAATGTATTCTTATGTTGTTTTAATGGACATTTTCTGTAAGGTAGCCTTGCAGTTAGAGACGCGAGCCAGAAACCATGAGCAAGGCACTTAACTGATTCAGAGGGGTTCGGTTAAATGCGGAAGACACATTTCAGTTACATTCAGTCAGACAACTGACTAAGTATCCCCCTTTCCCTTTTAACCCCCCACAACAACAGCTCCCCGGGCGCCCATTGTGGCAGCCCCCCGCAGCCATCCAAATAAACTTGTATGTCTATATGTGTGTGTCTTTCAGAGGGGTGGGTTAAAAGCAGAAGTAATATTTCGGTTGGACCTTGTGTGCAATTGACCAATAAAGTTATTTTAATCTTAATCTTAATTTTCATTAGGGCAAATCAAGACTGAAAAATTCAGGAAAATTCCTGCAATGGTATGATCAAATTAAGATACGGCATCTGTATTTCTTCACACTCCTCAAACAGCCTGTGGTGTTCTGGCCTTCTGCTCACTCTTTCTCTGTTTGTCTATCTGCTCCATCTTTCATCCTGTCTGTCCCATAGACACATTGCCCTCACTCTGACACTGTGTGGGTGTGTGTGCATGCTTGTGTGTGTATGTGTGTGATGCTCTCTGATTCAGCTGTGTTCTGATTGTCAAAGGCCTCTCTCCTGTCTGTGTGATTAGAACAGGCTGGCCTAGCGTTAGTGCTACAGTTAGTATATGTAAAGGACTTAGCATTAGTGCTATAATTATTATAAGTAAAGGACTTAGCATTAGTGCTATAGTTATTATAAGTAAAGGACTTAGCATTAGTGCTATAGTTAGTATAAGTAAATGACTTAGCATTAGTGCTATAGTTAGTATATGTAAAGGACTTAGCATTAGTGCTATTGTTAGTATAAGTAAAGGACTTATCATTAGTGCTATAGTTAGTGTATGTAAAGGACTTAGCCATTACTGCTTCCTCCTGATTCAGCTCACACCAAGGCTCAAACCCAGGACCTCTGCCTTGCTAGCAAATGTGACCATCCTCCTGAAGCTTCTTAACAGTCACTGCCACGCAAAAAGCTAGCTATTTGCTGGCACAAATGGGGACACTTCAGGCTGAGGAGTAAGTTTCACACATTCCCATGTGCTACAAATACACTACCTGCTGACTGGCCCTCCCACCAGCACACACATAATTACTATAGCCTGGCCATAACACATTGCTGGGCGGGACAGCAGACAGCAGCCCGCCCCTCTCATCAAAACTATAACAGACAACACAATCAGAATGGATCTACTGATGTACTGATTCTTTGATTTCTTACCTGATGAGGTTCATTCAGATAACAGCTCAAAGGGAGACTCGTATCATGATGCAACAAACTATAATAATTGTGTAAGCTGATCAAAATTAACATTTCTGAAGATGTTTTTTTATTTTTTTATTTAGGGGGTGGAACATCTTTAATATTGCAAATAGTTTGTGGATTCTATCAAATCAATCTATCAATTCCCCCATTTATATTTTTTATAAATACAGTTGAAGTTGGAAGTTTACATACACTTAGGTTGGAGTCATTAAAACTCGTTTTTTAACCATTCCACGCATTTTTTGTTAACAAACTATAGTTTTGGCAAGTCGGTTAGGACATCTACATTGTGCATGACACAAGTAATTTTCCCAACAATTGTTTACAGACAGATTATTTCACTTATAATTCACTGTATCACAATTTCAGTGGGTCAGAAGCTTACATACCTAAGT